>NC_090025.1:2126051-2243551 GCF_037176765.1 Anolis sagrei | reverse complement strand
AGAAATGGAGATGAGCACCAGAATTGGATACGACTGGACTTAATGTCAGGGGAAAACCTTGACCTTTACCTTACATAGAAAACATTTTTCCCTGTGGATTTCTGTGCATAAAATACCATTTTACACATAGGACATTTTGGGGGATTTTTTGTTGGGAAAATTCCCCTTTTTTTGCCTTGGATATGCGGCAACTCACCACATTCTGCAGATTTAGAAAAACGTTCTTGCAGTGAGGTGAAAGTGGTGCAACCCTGAGAGTCTGTTCTTCCTTGTGCGGGTTGTCTTTATGGAGATGGGCACCTCTCCCTTCTGCTCCTTTCCCGACGCCGGATTTAATAGGGCTTTTATGGGCTGACATGTTTCACCCTCTGGAGCCAGTTGGATCATGGCTTTGTCGCCTGGGTCTTGACTCATTGTTTCGTTGCACTGTGTGATGCGCACACACACTCACATACATTCACACAAATGAGAAGGTATGCTGCCCAGACAATTTTAGCCTGTGGGTGGGTTAAACATGGTCCCCCCCCCCCCACTCTATTGTATATAGGCCAGTGTTTCTCAACCTTCCTAATGCCGTGACCCCTTAATACCGTTCCTCATGTTGTGGTGACCCCCAACCATAACACTTTTGTTGCTACTTCAGAACTGTAATTTTGCTCCTGTTATAAATTCTAATGTAAATAATGTATTTTCATGCACTGGACCAAATTTGGCACAAATACCCAATACACACAAATTTAAATACTGGTGGGGTTGAGGGAGATATATTTTATAATTTGGGAGTTGTAGTTGCTGGGATATATTAGGATTCACCTACAATCAAACAGCATTCTGAACTCCACCAACGATGGAATTGAACCAAACTTGGTACACAGAACTCCCATGACGAACAGAAAAGATTGGAAGGGTTTGGTGGGCACTGACCTTGAGTTTTGGAGTTGTAGTTCACCTACACCCAGAGAGCACTGCGGACTCGAACAATGATGGATCTGGACCAAACTTAGCACGAATACTCAATATGCCCAACTGTGAACACTGGTGGAGATTGGGGGAAATAGACCTTGACATTTGGTAGTTGTAGTTGCTGGGATTTATAGTTCACCCACAATCAAAGAGCATTCTGAACCCCACCAACGATGGAATTGAACCAAACTTGGCACACAGAACTCCCATGACCAACAGAAAATACTGGAAGGGTTTGGTGGGCACTGACCTTGAGTTTTGGAGTTGTAGTTCACCTACACCCAGAGAGCACTGTGGACTCGAACAATGATGGATCTGGACCAAACTTAGCATGAATACTCAATATGCCCAAATGTGAACACTGGTGGAGATTGGGGGAAATAGACCTTGACATTTTGTAGTTGTAGTTGCTGGGATTTATAGTTCACCTACAATCAGAGAGCATTCTGAACCTCACCAACGATAGAATTGGCCCACACTTTCCACACGCAACCCCCATGACCAACAGAAAATACTGTGTTTTCTGATGGTCTTTCGTGATCCCTTTGACACCTCCTCATGACCTCCTCAGGGGTCCCGAACCCCAGGTTGAGAACCACTGATATAGGCTGTCCCTGAGTTAAAAACATCCAACTTACAGACAACTCTTATGGACTTTCTATGAACTTTTGGAAACCTTTAATCAACTTTTCATGGACTTTGGAACTCTTATGGACCCTATAACAAATCCTTACGAATGTTTATATTATTTCACTGATCTATATGAACCTTTGGTGGAGGAAGGGAGGGCGGGCTGCCAGGGCTCCCTTTGGTCGTGCATGATTTATCCTCCTTGTATGTTCCCTTCCCATACCATTACATGTGTGTATATGTGTAAGCTCACAGCAGCCGCTCCCAATAACGACACAGGACGCCAATCCGTAATCAATCAGGAACTTTTACTGCTGGACATTCATACACGAAGAAAGCCAGGATTGGCCGGCAGCCGCGGTTCAACCCTTATATACCCTCCCTCACAATTGAATTCCCCCTTCCCGCCAACCAAGAATCCCGCGCAATATTCCCCGCCAAATGCCAACTGCTTCCCCCCAAGGCCACCAGCTGCACATCCTTATCAGCATCCCATGTCAGGATCCTGGTTTTTTGCGCCAAGATTCAAGGCCTGGAAACCGGTTCCTGACATATATGTCTATATTTTTCAAAAATGAAGGAAAGCCACCTTTTCAGAAATCCAGCACCTCGTGCCTCTAGGAAGCATTTCTCAATTTTCTGAGCCGGTTTACCCCCCCCCCCCCCCCCCACACACACACAAAGGACTCAATCAAAACTCGTTTGCATGAACACAGGACCGTAGCCAGGAAAAAATTTCGGGGAGGGTTGAAACTTTTTTTAGTTCGATAACACAACAACATTTTTAATACAGCCCAAAGACCCTTATTGCTCCGTAAAAAGTATAAGATGCAAAGTATGCAAGGTGAGTAAAGCCAAAAATAGCCAAAACCGATTAAAATACATGATGTGGATGGAATTAACAGCAGATAAAACTGATAAAACAATGATTAAAACTTATAAACAGCATTTAAGATAGCAATGACCTAGGTAAAAGACTACAAAGGGTAACAGGCATGATTCATCGTGCCATAACACAAAATACTTTACATTATATGGTTTCAAGTATATTTTATATAGACTTCATTAAATCAAATTTCTATTTTAGTTAGTTTCAAGTCTTAAAATAACTGAAAATGATTGCTAATCGATCATTTATAGTTATTAGAAACACTTGAAAACTGTGTCAATACACTTTGACAGAAATCAGGCTCTATTGATAAACTTGGGTGGACACTCCAGAGTGCCAGTCCAGTCAGTCTTTCTTGCCTCATTGTGCTTCTTGTGTATGTTTTCAAATGTTTAAGGGCTGAAAACAACCTTTCATTTGTAGCTGTTGAAAATGGCAATGTTGCAGAAATCTGAAGAAGTTTCTTCACATTTGGAAAAAAACTGTCCATCACAGACAAGAGAAGATATGCTTCCAGTGCATTTGATGGTTTTTCTGCAGGTGCAATCTCATAGACTTCGCATGGGGATTGGGTTAACCAGTTAACATTCATGAGTAAAACAGTTTTTTGAAAACTTGAAAATCCCCCCCCCCCCCCCCACGGCTACAGGCCTGCATGGACAATAAAACAAATGGTTCTTATCAACCAGATCTTGGACAATCATTAGTCATTTTAATCTTATCATCTCCCCTCTTCATTCATTGTTTCCCACCTGGCCCACCTCCCCTCTTCCCATTGGTTGAGAGGCTGAAGCGGCGCTGACTCCCTGATCGGACAAGGCGCAGCTAAACCAGTAGCAACTCTTAGCCAGCTAATGACACCAACCAATCAGCGTGAAGCTGGCTTGGGGGGGGGGGGGGAGAGCGGGAAATTTGAATTTGACAGCTCTGTATTTCATACAAAAACTGTGTTGTTTTGCCTTGTGAGTTATGTCAGCTTTGGCAAATGATTGCAGTTTGAGATCTGCTCCAGCTGGAATGAAATAAACATCTCGGTGGCTTTCTCTTCAACTTTGTGAGATTTGTTCTGGAATATTGGCTTCTTTTTTCTCACCAGGTTACCCACAATGGCTTGGGCCTAATCCACAGCTATTCTAAATTGCTCGACAAAAACTCCTATTTAAGAACAGGGGTGAGGCAATAGGAAGTGAGAGGAATCTTCCCCTTGGAAGGAAGGGTAATTCACTCCTGGGAGAGTCATTATCAGGGGGGAAAGGGGTCTCCATGGAAGCTTTAGCTCCAATCCTTGTTTCCAAAATCCAATGATCATGGAGACAGAGAGTGTGAAGAAATCTTCTGAACAGGGGCGCAGGTAGCAAAGGAAACAATGTGATGCAGCAGCTCAATAAGCCAATGGGAGGAGTCTGACCCCCTCCCGCCATGCAGAAAACCCTGACAAAAGCTCTCCCCACAGATGCCCACCCAGCCTCGGCTATCCCATTCTGCTGCAGAGAAGGCACAAACAAAAACATGTTTATGGGTTTTGAAGACTCCACCTGCCTCCCTCCGAAGCCTCCTTCTCCTCGCTGCCAACTTGCTCCCAGGCCTTGGCATCGGCACAACGGGAGCAAAGGGCCACATGCTCCAACCACCCGCAAGTGCTTTCTCTTCCCTTGAACTCGCTCCCTCTTTGAGAAATCTCACCTGGAGATTGTGGGGAGCATTGTTTTCCACGCACTCACACACATCCCGGTTGTATAATTCCTTGGGTTTTGGCAAAGGCGCCGCCATTCGTTATGTCTGTCTTTGCGAGGCACAACAGCCCCGAGGCAACGTTGGCAACACCCTTCCTTCCCTTTGATAAAACTGGAAATACTGTGGCCACAGGCTCAGGTGCGCCAAGGGCTTAACTTCGCTCCAGATGGGGTTTCGGCCTACTTATCCCATTTCGATCCCACCTTTCTCTCCCAGGGCACTCCCTGCCTTGTAAAGGTGGCGCATACCTTGAACCCACAGCTCTGGGCCTGCGTGCCAATTGCAACCCCCCAAAGGAGGAGAGCATTGATCCATATGCTCCCCAGTGTCTTTGCATTGCTGGCACTGAACATCCTTTTCACACTGGACTATTATTATTATTATTATTATTATTATTAGTAGCAGTAATAGTAGTACTAGTACTAGTATCTCCTGCTACGTTCCGCCTCATAGTTTAAGATCTACTGGGGAGGCCCTGCTCTCGGTCCCACTGGCCACGCAAACGCATCTGGTGGGGACAAGGGACAGGGCCTTCTTGGTGGTGACCCCTGCTTGTGGTATTATTATTATTATTATTAGTAGTATCTCCCTCTATGTTCTGCCTCATAGTTTAAGATTCACTGAGGAGGCCCTGCTCTCACTCCCACCAGCCTCGCAAACGTGTCTGGTGGGAACGAGGTACAGGGCCTTCTCGGTGGTGCCCCCCCGCTTGTGGTATCAGTAGTAGTAGTATCTCTCTCTATGTTCAGCCTCATAGTTTAAGATTCACTGGGGGGCCCTGCTCTCGCTTCCACCAGCCTCGCAAACGCGTCTGGTGGGAACGAGGGACAGGGCCTTCTCGGTGGTGCCCCCCCCCCCCCGCTTGTGATATTAGTAGTAGTAGTATCTCCCTCTACGTTCTGCCTCATAGTTTAAGATCCACTGGGGAGGCCCTTCTCTCGGTCCCACCAGCCTCGCAAATGCGTCTGGTGGGGACGATGGACAGAGCCTTCTCGGTGGCGACCCCCCGCTCATGGAATTTGCTCCCCAGTGAGATTAGATTTACATCCTCCCTCCTTTCCTTCAGGAAAAAACTGAAATTGTGGTTTTGCAACCAGGCTTTTGGCCAGCAGGCACAGCAGCAGTTTGGACATTGAATTGGACTATATCAGCATTTCTCAACCTGGGGGTCAGGACCCCTGGAGAGGTCGCCAGGGGGTGTCAGAGGGGTCGCCAAAGACCATCAGAAAACACAGTATGTTCTCTTGGTCATGGGGGTTCTGTGTGGAAAGTTTGGCCCAGTTCTATCATTGGTGGGGTTCAGAATGCTCTTTGATTATAGGTGAACTATAAATCCCAGCAACTACAACTCCCAAGTGTCAAGGTTCTATTTTCCCCAAACTCCACCAGTGTTCACATTTGGGCATATTGAGTATTCATGTAGGGTTTGGTCCAGATCCATCATTGTTTGGGTCCACAGTGATCTCTGGATGTAGGTGAACTACAACTCCCAGACCAAAGGACACTGCCCAACAAACCTTTCTAGTGTTTCCTGTTAGCCATGGGGGTTCTGTGTGCCACGTTTGGTTCAATTCCATTGTTGGTGGGGTTCAGAATGCTCTTTGATTGTAGATGAACTATAAATCCCAGCAACTACAACTCCCAAATGACAAAATTAATTTTTTTGAGTGAAGAACATACATTGGGTTGTTAGGTGTCTTGTGTCCAAATTTGGTGTCAATTCGTCTAGTGCTTTTAGAGTTCTGTTAATCCCAGAAACCATACATTATATTTTTATTTATATAGATTATTATTATTATTATTATTATTATTATTATTAGTAGTAGTAGTAGTAGTAGTAGTAGTATCTCCCTCTACATTCCGCCTCGTAGTTTAAGATCCACCGGGGAGGCCCTGCTCTCGGTCCCACCAGCCTCGGAAATGTGTCTGGTGGGGACGAGGGACAGGGCCTTTTTGGTGGTGACCCCCCGCTCGTGGATTTTTTTCCCCCAGAGAGATTAGATTGGGATCCTCCCTCTTTTCCTTTAGGAAAAAACTGAAATCGTAGTTTCGGAGCCAGGTTTTTGGCTAGCAGGCACAACAGCACTTCGGACATTGAACTGGACCATATGATGATGGTTATGATAATGGAAATGGCTTTATGACTGTATAATTTATGTTATTGCTTTAATCTATTATGTATTTATGCTTTTATATTGTTATATTGTGATATTACGGCATCGAATTGTTGGCGGTGTTAGCTGCTCTGAGTCCCCCCTGGGGGGTTGAGAAGGGTGGGGTAGAAATGTTGTAAATAAATAAATAAATAAATAGTAGTAGTAGTAATATTATGTTTATCTGTATCCCGCTTTTTCTCTCCACAAGGAGACTCAAGCTTCTGTTCAACCATTTCAGAGCACCCTGCTTGAGTGGTGATAGCATGATCGTCAGCATAGATGAAACTCTCTGTCCCTTCTAGTAGTGGCTGGTCATTTGTGTAAATGTTAAATGTTAAAGCACCTCTGATATGTGGCCATCATTCCTCTGTTTAAAAGCCTCCAAGGAAGGAGCTTCCACAGGACTCTGAGGCAGGGAGTTCCACTGCTGAACAGCTCTTCCTCATGTTCAGGCAGAATCTTCTTTCCTGTAATTTAAACCCATGGCTCCATTGAGTCCCAGTCTCCAGGGCAGCAGAAAGCAAGCCTGTGGAATGTCTGCATGAGCTCTTGTTTGCTTGAGGCAAGTGTGAATGTTGCAAATGAATTCTTTCTCCCACCTTGGACATCATTCCACACAAATATGAACCCTACTTGCCTAGTTTCCAACAGACCTCACAAACTCTGAGGATGCTCGCCATAGATGTGGGTGAAACGTCAGGAGAGAATGCTTCTGGAACATGGCTATACAGCCCAGAAAACTCACAGCAACCCAGTAATTCTGGCCATGAAAGCCTTTGACAACACAATCGATGATTGAGTTGCAAGTGGCCACAGTGGACCATGGGTTGTGTGTTCTTGGTGAAGACAATGTATCATCAAGCTGGGTAGATGCTGGGAATGCCGTGGATGTGGCGTACCTGGATTTCAGGAAGGCCTTCCATTGTCAAGGTCCCCCATGACCTTCTGGCAAGGAAACGAGTCCAATGTGGGCAAGGCAGAACTACGGTGAGGTGGATCTGGAATTGGTTAAATGGACAAACCCAGAGGGTGATTCTCCCCAAGGCTTCCTCTTCATCCCAGAAAGAAGTGACAAGTGGAGTGCCGCAGGGTTTTGTCCTGTGCCAGGTCCTGCTCAGGATCTTCATCCATGACTTAGATGAAGGGCGAGAAGGCAGGATCGTTAAGTTTGCAGACGACACCAAATTGGGAGGGAGAACCAAGACTCCAGAGGACAGGAGCAGGATTCAAAACGATCTTGACAGATTAGAAAGATAAAGGGCCAAAATTAACAAAATGAAGTTCAACAGTGACAAATGCAAGATACTCCACTTAGGCAGGAAAAAACAAAATGCAAAGAGACAGAATGGGGGACGCCTGGCTTGAAAGCAGGACGTGTGAAAAAGATCTTGGAGTCCTCATGGGGAGGAAGTTAAGCATGAGCCAGGAATGTGATGTGGCGGCAAAAAAAGCCAATGGGATGTTGTCCTGCATCAAGAGGAGCCTAGTGCCTAGATCTAAGGAAGTCATGCTCCCCATGCTCTATTCCGCTTTGGTTAGACCACACCTGGAATATTGTGTCCAATTCTGGGCACCACAATTCAAGAGAGATATTGACTCTAAGCTGGAATGTGTCCAGAGGAAGAAGATGACTCAAATGATCAAGGGTCTGGAGAACAAGCCCTATGAGGAGTGGCTTAAGGAGCTGGGCATGTTTAGCCTGAAGAAGAGAAGGCTGAGAGGAGACATGATAGCCATGTATAAATATGTGAGAGGAAGCCACAGGGAGGAGGAGGGAGCAAGCTGCCTTTCTGCTTCCCTGGAGACTAGGACACGAAACAATGGCTTCAAACTACAAGAAAGGAGACTCCATCTGAACATGAGGAAGAACTTCCTGACTGTGAGAGCCGTTCAGCAGTGGAACTCTCTGCCCCGGAGTGTGATGGAGGCTCCTTCTTTGGAAGCTTTTAAACAGAGGCTGGATGGCCATCTGTTAGGGGTGATTGGAATGCAATATTCCTGCTTCTTGGCAGAATGGGGTTGGACTGGATGATGGCCCAGGAGGTCTCTTCCAACTCTAGGAAGAACTTCCTGACTGTGAGAGCTGTTCAGCAGTGGAACTCTCTGCTCCGGAGTGTGATGGAGGCTCCTTCTTTGGAAGCTTTTAAACAGAGGCTGGATGGCCATCTGTCAGGGGCGATTTGAACGCAATATTCCTGCTTCTTGGCAGAATGGGGTTGGACTGGATGATGGCCCAGGAGGTCTCTTCCAACTCTTTGATTCTAGGATTCTATGGCCATACAGCCCAGAAAACTCACAGCAACCTAGTGATTCTGGCCATGAAAGCCTTTGACAACACAGTCGATGACTGAGTTGCAAGTGTCCACTGTGGACCATGGGTGGTGAGTCCTTGGAGAAGACAATGAATCATCATTGAGTCTTCAACTTTAAGATATACTGTGTCCAATTCTGGGCACCACAGTTCAAAAGCGATATTGATAAGCCAGAAGGTGTCCAGAGGACGGCAAATTATCAAAGGTCTGGACAACCCGGAAAACTCACAGCAACCCAAATCATCAACACCTTGTGTGGGACCTTTACGTTGCTGAGAGGAAGAAGTCCAACCCGAAAGGTAGGTTTTCAACCCATGCATGGCTTGAACGGGATCCCCAAAGCCCGAGGGGTGAGAAACAACAACCTGTGAAGAAGATGGAAGGGAAAAGTGAGAAAAACAAGTTTTGTTTCCAAATAAAGAGTCTCTCCCTTCCCAGTGTTCAGGTACAAGGTGCACGTAATTACATTCCGCTCCTCTGCCGGGTCTTGTCTCCACAGCAAAGTGTCATCCCTGAAGCCTGTGGGGTTCCCACCAAGCCGTGGGCCTCCCCTCCGACCCTGGGCTTCTCCTCCGGCATCTCCTCCCCAAAATATGTTTCTCAGGAGGGATCTGGCAGTCCTTGCGGCCCCCCAGGCAGGAAAGCTGGGGTCTGTGGCAGAAGACGTGTGCGGGGAAAGGAAGAAAGTGTAGAGTTCCCACCAAGGATGGAGACAAGGAGGCATCAAGAGTCACCATCAAACCGCTAGGACCCTACACCAGGAAAGAAGTGACGAGTGGAGTGCCGCAGGGTTCCGTCCTGGGCCCGATCCTGTTCAACATCTTTATTAACGACTTAGATGAAGGGTTAGAAGGCAGGATCATCAAGTTTGCAGACGACACCAAATTGGGAGGGATAGCCAAGACTCCAGAGGACAGGAGCAGGATTCAAAGGGATCTCGACAGATTAGAGAGATGAAGGGCCAAAACTAACAAAATGAAGTTCAACGGTGACAAATGCAAGACACTCCACTTGGGCAGGAAAAACGAAATGCAAAGAGACAGAATGGGGGACAATGCCTGGCTCGAGAGCAGTACGTGTGAAAAAGATCTTGGAGTCCTCGTGGACAACAAGTTAAACATGAGCCAGGAATGGGATGTGGCGGCAAAAAAAGCCAATGGGATATTGCCTGCATCAAGAGGAGCCTAGTGTCTAGATCCAAGGAAGTAATGCTCCCCATGATCTATTCCGCTTTGGTTTGACCACACCTGGAATATTTCATCCAATTCTGGGCACCACAAATCAAGAGAGATATTGACAAGCTGGAATGTGTTCAGAGGAGGGCGACTCAAATGATCAAGGGTCTGGAGAACAAGCCCTATGAGGAGCGGCTTAAGGAGCTGGGCATGTTTAGCCTGAAGAAGAGAAGGCTGAGAGGGGATATGATAGCCATGTATAAATATGTGAGAGGAAGCCACAGGGAGGAGGAGGGATCAAGCTTGTTTTCTGATTCCTTGGAGACTAGGACACAATGGAGCAATGGCTTCAAACCAGAAGAGAGGATATTCCATCTGAACACAAGGAAGAACTTCCTGACTGTGAGAGCCATTCAGCAGTGGAACTCTCTGCCCCGGAGTGTGGTGGAGGCTCGTTCTCTGGAAGCTTTTAAACAGAGGCTGGATGGCCATCTGTCAGGAGTGATTTGAATGCAATATTCCTGCTTCTTGGCAGAATGGGGTTGGACTGGATGGCCCATGAGGTCTCTTCCAACTAGTTAAGAACGGAGGTGAGACAACAGGAAAAGAGAGAAATCTTTCCCTCAAAAAGGAAAGGAAATCCAGGATCATGCAGAAACATTTGCAAAACCTCATGTAAATGTGTCTGCGTGAGGTTTTGCAAATGTTTTTGCATGAATTTTTGCAAATGTTTCTGTCTGAAGTTTTGCAAATGTACCAGCATGAAGTTTTGCAAATGTGCATCAGAAGCTCCCTCCTTCATCTCTTTAATCTGTCAAGATCCCTTTGAGTCCTGCTCCTGTCCTCTGGAGTCTTGGCTCTCCCTCCCAATTTGGTGTCGTCTGCAAACTTGATGATCCTGCCTTCTCGCCCTTCATCTCAGTCATGAATGAAGATCCTCATGAGGACCGGGCCCAGGACGGAACCCTGCGGATGGCTCTCCACTCGTCACTTCTTTCCAGGATGAAGAGGAGGAAGCCTTGGGGAGAATCACCCTCTGGGTTCGTCCATTTAACCAATTCCAGATCCACCTCTCCTTAGTTTTGCTTCGCCCACATTGGACTAGTTTCCTTGCCAGAAGGTCATGGGGGACCTTGTCCAAGAAGGCCTTCCTGAAATCCAGGTACGCTCCATCCACTTCATCATTCCCCGCATCTACCCAGCTTGTAGCTCTATCGAAGAAAGAGATCAGATGAGTCTGGCATGACTTGTTTTTGATAAATCCATGTTGACTCTTAGCGATGACCACATTTGTTTCTAAGTGTTTGCAGACCACTTCCTTAACGATCTTTTCCAGAATCTTGCCCGGTATCGACGTGAGGCTGACCGGACGGTAGTTGTTTGGGTCATCCTTTTTTCCCTTCTTGAAGATTGGGACCACATTGGCCCTCCTCCACATTGGCCCTTGGCGGGGACAAGGGACGGGGCCTTCTCAGTGGTGCCCCCCCATCTGTGGAACTTCAGGCAACAAAGGCCAAGATACTTTGCCGCTTCATGGCTACTCAAAGTCTAATTCAAGTTTGCTAATTGCAACTTGTACATTTGCTTTAACAGACAAGTGTTCTTTCTCCCACCCTGGGCAGTATTCCACAGGTATATATACAGTCCACTTGCTTCATTGCCAACAGAATCTCTGAAGATGCCATAAGCCACAGGTGCAGATTAAATGTCAGGAGAGAATGATGCTGGAGTATGGCCACACATCCCAGAAAACTCACAGCGACCCAGTGATTCTGGCCATGGAAGCCTTTGACAAAGTACAGGAGGCCCTTTTCTCCAACCCAGGTCCGCGTCTCATAGAATCATAGAATCAAAGAGTTGGAAGAGACCTCATGGGCCATTTCGTTTTTTCTGCCTAAGTGGAGTCTCTTGCATTTGTCCCTGTTGAACTTCATTTTGTTAGTTTTGGCCCATCGTCTCTCTAATCTGTCAAGATTGTTTTGAATCCTGCTCCTGTCCTCTGGAGTCTTGAATGGAGATCCTGATCAGGACCGAGCCCAGGACGGAACCCTGTGGCACTCCACTTGTCATTTCTTTCCAGGATGAAGAGGAAGCCATGGGGAGAATCACCCTCTGGGTTCATCCATTTAACCAGTTACAGATCCACCTCACCGTAGTTTTGCCTCGCCCACCTTGGACTAGTTTCCTTGCCAGAAGGTCATGGGGGACCTTGTCAAAGAAGGCCTTCCTGACATCTAGACACGCTCCATCCACGGCATCATTCCCCGCATCTACCCAGCTTGTCACTCTATTGAAAAAAGAGATCAGATGAGTCTGGCATGGCTTGTTTTTGATCAATCCATGTTGACTATTAGCGATGACCGCATTTGTTTCTAAGTGTTTGCAGACCACTTCCTTCACAATCTTTCCCAGAATCTTGCCTGGTATCGACGTGAGGCTGACTGGACATTGGTCATTGTTTGGGTCATCCTTTTTTCCCTTCTTGAAGATTGGGACCACATTGGCTTTCCTCCAATCTGCTGGAACTTCTCCCGTTCTCCAAGAACTCTCAAAGATGGTTGCCAATGGTTCCGAAATGACTTCCGCTAGTTCCTTCAATACTCTGGGGTGGAGTTGATCTGGCCCTGAAAGGGGACTTGGACTCATTGAGAGCGGCCAGGTATTCTTTGGTGCACCTTCATTTCCCGGTTCACTTTTCGTTGACTCCAGCCAAACTCTCTTCTGCTGTGAACTTTGTGACAGACCCATAGTTTCCCCTCAACGACGGGAGGCAATGTCTCCGGAACTCCTTGCAGCGCCGACTCCTCTTCGGCCTTCGGAAGGGATTAGTCTCCCCTTGACGTGCTCTTAGCGTCCCATTAGCTTCCTTGCACTGCCGTCGCCTTGTGCCCGGCCTTCAAGCTCCCTTGGCACCTCTTGACCTGGGGCTCCCCTTGCTCTCTCTCTCCTCTCTCTCTCTCTGTCTCCGTCACACGCTGCTCGCAGGGAGCCGGCCTTCGTTGACAGCGAGCCCTTTGCCTGTCTGCTGGGCTGAGAGGTGGAGCGGGCCAAATGCAACGGACACAAAGGTCACCTCCAGCCCCAGAGCCTGTCTCGCTGTCAGGCCAGGCTTCCATCTCTGGAGGAAGGAAAGGGAGGAGTGACCAAGGGCTCCTTGCCCCTCTCCACCTTTCCTTTTGGCCCTCTTGGCTCTTCTGAGGGTTCAGCATCCCTTCTCCTTGTCAAAGGCCTTTCAATGGAGCATCTCTCGATTCCACTAAAGCCTTTGGCAAGGTCCTCCTTGATATTCTTCTCACAATATGAAGGCTTCTTAAACTTTTTCCACTCATTTATTTATTTATTTATTTTATTTCCGTCACTTTTACCCCGCCCTTCTCACCCCCGGGGGGAGGGGGGGGGGGACTCAGGGCGGCTTACAGAGGAAGGCACAATTCGATGCCTTTATCACATATACATACATATATAAACATTAAACAAATTAAACAATTACAAATTAAAATTTTAAAAACATCAATACACAACAATACACTAACACAGCAGTAGGTTAATCCTGAGTTCAGCGTTCGAAGTTTCATAAGTCCATTCCATCTCGACAAGTTCCAGCTCGTCATTTTCTTTAGCTGCCCGGGTGTCCAAATGCCTGGTCCCATATCCAGGTTTTCAATTTTTTCCTAAATGAAAGAAGGGACGTTGCCGATCTAATTTCCCCGGGGAGGGAGTTCCACAGGTGGGGGGCCACCACTGAGAAGGCCCTGCTCCTCGTCCCCGCCAGCCTCACTTGTGAAAGTGGCGGGGTCGAGAGCAGGGCCTCCCCAGAAGATCTTAGGCTTCGAGGTGGGATGTAGAGGGAGATCCGTTCGGACAAATACACCGGGCCGGAACCGTATAGGGTTTTGTAGGTCAAAACCAGCACTTTGAATTGTGCTCGGAATTGGATCGGCAGCCAGTGGAGCTGACGCAACAGGGGGGTTGTATGCTCCCTATACGTCGCCCCGGTGAGCAATCTGGCTGCTTCTCGCTGGACTAATTGTAGTTTCCGAGCAGTCTTCAAAGGCAACCCCACGTAGAGTGCGTTGCAGTAGTCCAACCGGGATGTGACAAGAGCGTGGGTTGGATAAAATAGTAAAGAGTAGAGACATCAGACTGGCAACCAAGATCCATTGCCTAGTCAAAGCCATGGTCTTCCCTGTAGTCACCTATGGATGTGAGAGCTGGACCTGAGGGAAGGCTGAGCGAAGGAAGAGAGATGCTTTTGAGCTGTGGTGTTAGAGGAAAGTGCTGAGAGTTCCTTGGACTGCGAGAAGATCCAACCAGTCCATCCTCCAGGAAAGAAAGATGGGCTCAAAGATGGGCTCAAAACCAACCTTAAAAACTTTGGCATAGACACGGAGAATTGGGAAACCATGGCCCTTGAGTGCTCTAGCTGGAGGTCAGCTGTGACCAGCAGTGCTGTAGAATTCGCAGAGGCACGAATGGAGGGCAAAAGAAGGAAACGTGCCAAGAGGAAGGCACGTCAAGGCCACCCTGCCTTCCACTGATGTCCTCACTGCGGGAGAACATGCAGGTCAAGAATAGGACTCCACAGTCACCTGCATACCCACCACCAGGACGCCAAGCTTGGAGGACAATCTTAGTCGGAAAACGAGGGATCGCCTAAGTAAGCAAGGATTAGGAATGAGTTGACTGGCCAAACCCAAGGGACACCTCTATCCAATGGCTCCTCCTTCCTCCTAGAAAATAGAGTTGGAAGAGACCTGGTGGGCAATCCATCCAACCCCATTTTGCCAAGAAGCAGGAAAATTGCATCCAAAGCAAGAGGCTTCCCGTGGCAAAAGGAGATGGGATGGGCTCTTGTCCAGGCTGGCATTGAATGCTGATTCCATCAGTTCATTTTTGGTGGCGTCTTCTGATCTCCACACACCCATGTATCAATTTCATCAATAATAAATTTTATTATATTAATTAACAATAAAATGTATTAAATTGATCAATAATTAAATCCATTAGTTCAATCAATAACTAAATTTATTAGTTCCATCAATCATTCGATTCATCCATTTAGTCAACAGCTGAATTTGCTATTTTAATTAAAAGTATATCTATTATTTTGATTAACAATCAAATTTATTAATCAAACCCGTAATTAAATATTTTAATTTAACCTGCAGTTAAATGCATGAATTCAATCTATAATTAAATTTATCAGTTTGATCGATAATTAAATGTAGCCCATGATTAAATTCATTTGTTTATTATTTATCAGTTTCATCGATAATTGTAGCCCATGATTATTTTATTTATTTATAAATTATTAACTTTATTAATGTCGAAATAATTAAACGAATTGATTTAATCATTGATAATAAAATGTAGCCCATGATTATTTTATTTATTCATTCATATTAAATTTATTAATGTCGAAATGGACTTAGTCATCAATTAAATGTATTGATTTAATCAACAGTGAAATCTATCCTAACCAATAATTAAAGTAATCAGTCTAATTAACAATTAAATTTGAAATATATCTGGTTTCAAGTGGCGTATCCACAGAGGCCAACTTGGTGGATGCAAAGGAAGGGCCGGCTGCATGGTTTTGATGGGCTTCGATGGGCTCGTTCCCTTGGGAGCGCTGGTGGGCTCCTCTCCTTTGCCCTTCCCAGCTTTTTTTCTTCTGAAATATCCTATCTTTCCATCTTATGTCAGTAGAAAAAGGAAAAACAAGGAGGCGATAGGGCCTTTTCGAGGAGAAGATGGGCAATGCTGATAGAGACATGCACAAGAAGTGGAAAAAGGGAGAAATCACCAAAGAAGAATTCAAACAAATAGCCAACGCCTGTAGGGAAAAGGTCCACAAGGCTAAAGCACAAAACGAGCTCAGGCTTGCCAGGGACATTAAAAACAATTAAAAGGGATTCTTTTCTTATGTCAATAGAAAAAGGAAAAACAAGGAGGCGATAGGACCTCTTCGAGGAGAAGATGGGGCAATGCTGACAGGGGACAGGGAAAAGGCAGAACTACTTAATGCCTTCTTTGCCTCGGTCTTATCACAAAAAGAGAGTCTTCAACCTCAGCAAGATGGAGTGGATGAGGGATTGGAGGACATCCAACCCCAAATTGGGAAACAAGTCGTACAGGAATACCTGGCCGCTCTAAATGAGTCCAAGTCCCCTTCAGGGCCAGATCAACTACACTCAAGAGTATTGAAGGAACTAGCGGAAGGAAGTCATTTCGGAACCATTGGCAATCATAGAATCATAGAATCAAAGAGTTGGAAGAGACCTCATGGGCCATCCAGTCCAACCCCCTGCCAAGAAGCAGGAATATTGCATTCAATCACCCCTGACTGATGGCCATCCAGCCTCTGCTTAAAAGCTTCCAAAGAAGGAGCCTCCACCACACTCCGGGGCAGAGAGTTCCACTGCTGAACGGCTCTCACAGTCAGGAAGTTCTTCCTAATGTTCAGATGGAATCTCCTCTTGGAGAGTTCTTGGAGAATGGGAGAAGTTCCAGCAGTTTGGAGGAGAGCCAATGTGGTCCCAATCTTCAAGAAGGGAAAAAACGATGACCCAAACAATGACCAATGTCCGGTCAGCCTCATGTCGATACCATCCAAGATTCTGGGAAAGATTGTTAAGGAAGTGGTCTGCAAACACTTAGAAACAAATGAGCTCATCGCTAATAGTCAACATGGATTGATCAAAAACAAGTCATGCCAGACTCATCTGATCTCTTTCTTTGATAGAGTTACAAGCTGGGTAGATGCAGGGAATGATGCCGTGGATGGAGCGTGCCTGGATTTCAGGAAGGCCTTCTTTGACAAGGTCCCCCATGACCTTCTGGCAAGGAAACTAGTCCAAGGTGGGCGAGGCAAAACTACGGTGAGGTGGATCTGTAATTGGTTAAATGGACGAACCCAGAGGGTGATTCTCTCCAAGGCTTCCTCTTCATCCTGGAAAGAAGTGATGAGCGGAGTAACGCAGGGTTCCGTCCTGGGCCCGGTCCTGCTCAGGATCTTCATTCATGACTCTTAGATGAAGGGTTCAAAGGCGGTATCATCAAGTTCGCAGACGACACCAAATGGGGAGGGAGAGCCAATACTCCAGAGCACAGGAGCAGGATTCAAGACGATCTTGACAGATGAGAGAGATGAAGGGCCAAAACTAACAAAATGAAGTTCAACAGGGACAAATGCAAGATACTCAACTTAGGCAGCAAAAATGAAATGCAAAGAGACAGAATGGGGGACAATGCCTGGCTCGAGAGCAGTACGTGTGAAAAAGATCTTGGAGTCCTCGTGGACAACAAGTTAAACATGAGCCAACAATGTGATGTGGCAGCAAAAAAAGCCAATGGGATTTTGGCCTGCATCAAGAGGAGCCTAGTGTCTAGATCTAAGGAAGTAATGCTCCCCATGCTCTATTCTGCCTTGGTTAGACCACACCTGGAATATTGTGTCCAATTCTGGGCACCACAATTCAAGAGAGACATTGACAAGCTGGAATGTGTCCAGAGGAGGGCGATTCAAATGATCAAGTGTCTGGAGAACAAGCCCTATGAGGAGCGGCTTAAGGAGCTGGGCATGTTTAGCCTGAAGAAGAGAAGGCTGAGAGGAGATATGATAGCCGTGTATAAATATGTGAGAGGAAGCCACAGGGAGGAGGAGGGAGCAAGCTTGTTTTCTGCTTCCCTGGAGACTAGGACGCAATAGAACAATGGCTTCAAACTACAAGAGAGGAGATTCCATCTGAACGTGAGGAAGAACTTCCTGACTGTGAGAGCCGTTCAGCAGTGGAACTCTCTGCTCCGGAGTGTGGTGGAGGCTCCTTCTTTGGAAGTGTTTAAACAGAGGCTGGATGGCCATCTGTGAAGGGTGATTTGAATGCAATATTCCTGCTTCTTGGCAGAATGGGGTTGGACTGGATGGCCCAGGAGGTCCCTTCCAACTCTTTGATTCTATGATTCTATGTGGTGGAGGCTCCTTCTTGGAAGCTTTTAAGCAGAGGCTGGATGGCCATCTGTCAGGGGTGCTTTGAATGCAATATTCCTGCTTCTTGGCAGAAAGGGGTTGGACTGGATGGCCCAGGAGGTCTCTTCCAACTCTTTGATTCTATGATTCTTCCCATCTTTTTTACTTCTGAAATATTCTACCTCTCCATCTCACAGAGCTATTGTTTTAATTTCACTGCAGGAAGCAAGGACACATTCCCTCTGGAGCTCCATCAGCACCAATGGCGTCGCCAGGGATCCTGTGGTTTGTGCAACCGCTCCTTTTCTCGGTGTCAGCGTGACCCGAGAGCGAGGGAATGAGAAAACCCATCCGAAAATGGGAAATGATTGGCAAGCAAGTCCTGGGTGCCTCGTTTAATGAGCAGGTTAATCCCCAGGTGAGGCCGCAGGACAGGTGCAAAGATTCATGGAGATTAACGTCTCCGGTTGCCCCAGCTGCACTGGCTTCTTTTGCACGGAGAGGAGAAGGAGCCTGCCAAGGAAGATGGAAAGGGGAGGTGGGATCCTAGGAGGGATCCACTGTGATCCTAGGAGTATCACATCCAGATCCAGGAAAGCAATATGCAATATGAATGAATGACACCGGGCTTGGACACAGTCCATGTGGAAAGGAGAGCATTCTGTCTTGTCGGGTTGTTGTAGGTTTTTTCAGGCTATATGGCCATGTTCTAAAGGCATTTTCTCCTGACGTTTCGCCTGCATCTATGGCAAGCATCCTCAGAGGTAGTGAGGTCTGTTGGAACTAGGAAAATTGGGTTTATATATCTGTGGAATAATGTTCAGGGTGGGAGAAAGAACTCTTGTCTTCTGGAGCTAGGGGTGAATGTTTCAACTGATCACCTTGATTAGCATTTGATGGCCTGGCAGTGCCTGGAGCAATCTTTTGTTGAGAGGCAATTAGATGTCCCTGATTGCTTCCTCTCTGTTGTTTTGCTGTTGTAAGAGTTTTTTAATACTGGTAGCCAGATTTTGTTCATTTTCATAGTTTCCTCCTTTCTATTGAAATTGTCCACCTGCTTGTGGATTTCAGTGGCTTCTCTGTGTCATCTGACATGGAGATTGTGAGAGTGGTCCAGCACTTCTGTGTTCTCAAATAATATGCTGTGTCTTTCTTTCTTTCTTTCTTTCTTTCTTTCTTTCTTTCTTTCTTCTTCCTTTCTTCCCTCCTTCCTTCCTTCCTTCCTTCCCTCCCTCCCTCCCTCCTTTCCTTCTTTCCTTCTTCCCTTCCCTTCCCGTCCCTCCCTCCTTTCTTTCTTTCTTTCTTTCTTTCTTTCTTTCTTTCTTTCTTTCTTTCTTTCCTTCCTTCCTTCCTTCCTTCTTTCCTTCCCTCTTTCCTTCCCTCTTTCCTTCTTTCCTTCTTTCCTTCTTTCCTTCTTTCCTTCCTTCCCTCCCTCCCTCCCTCCCTCCTTTCTTTCTTTCTTTCTTTCTTTCCTTCCTTCTTTCCTTCCCTCCCTCCCTCCCTCCCTCCTTTCCTTCCTTCCTTCCTTCCTTCCTTCCTTCCTTCCTTCCTTCCTTCTTTTCTTCCTTCTTTCCTTCTTTCCTGCTTTCTTTCTTTCCCTCCTTCCTTCCTTCCTTCCTTCCCTCCCTCCCTCCCTTCTTTCTTTCCTTCCTTCCTTCTTTCCTTCCTTCCCTCCCTCCCTCCCTTCTTTCTTTCCTTCCTTCCTTCTTTCCTTCCTTCCCTCCCTCCCTCCCTCCCTCCCTCCTTTCTTTCCTTCCTTCCTTCCTTCATTCTTTCCTTCCTTCCTTCATTCCTTCCTTCCTTCCTTCCTTCCTTCCTTCCTTCTTTCCTTCCTTCCTTCCTTCCTTCCTTCCTTCCTTCCTTCCTTCCTCCCTCCCTCCCTCCCTCCCTCCCTCCCTTCTTTCTTTCCTTCCTTCCTTCCTTCCTTCCTTCCTTCCTTCCTTCCTTCTTTCCTTTTTTCCTTCTTTCCTTCTTTCCTTCCTTCCTTCCTTCCTTCCTTCCTTCCTTCCTTCCTTCCTTCCTTCCTCCTCTCCCTCCCTCCCTCCCTCCCTCCTTTCTTTCTTTCTCTCTCTCTTTCTTTCTTTCTTTCTTTCTTTCTTTCTTTCTTTCAAAACAACCCTTGGCCTCCTGGATTTCTCAGAACAAACACTCTATAAATTTGTGCCTCCCTTCTTTCCCGGCGGCGTGTGAGTTATGTGCCTCTACCTTTGGCATGTTTGCTTACTCTCAAGGAACCTAATTTACGACCCCAGCCAGCCGTTTCCATCCATTTCTGCTCGGCCCCCTTTTCTCCCGAAGCCTCTCCAAACAGGAGATAAATCAAACCCCTCTTTGCTGCCAGCTGTTATTATTTGCAGGAAAACTTTGGCTACAAGAAACAAACAATCCCGAGCTGCAAATCTGGGCATGGCACACCTATTCGTTATGCCTGACAATCGCCCAGACAGTGCGAAATTGCACCTCGCAGGGAACATCGCTCCGAGAAAGTTCTCCATTGCAGTATGACCTCTTGCAATCTAATCTCAAACGTGACGGGGACACAGAGCTCATGTGCTCCTGAGAGGGGGTCACCCAACACCAAACCCCCTGAGAAAGTGGTGGACTCTTTTCATAGGATCATAGAATCAAACAGTTGGAAGAGACCTCGTGGGCCATCCAGTCCAACCCCATTCTGCCAAGAAGCAGGAAAATTGCATTCAAATCACCCCCGACAGATGGCCATCCAGCCTCTGTTTAAAAGCTTCCAAAGAAGGAGCCTCCACCACACTCCGGGCAGAGAGTTCCACTGCTGAACGGCTCTCACAGTCAGGAAGTTCTTCCTCATGTTCAGATGGAATCTCCTCTCTTGTAGTTTGAAGCCATTGTTCCATTGCGTCCTAGTCTCCAGGGAAGCAGAAAGGAAGCTTGCTCCCTCCTCCTCCCTGTGGCTTCCTCTCACATACTTATACATGGCTATCATATCTCCTCTCAGCCTTCTCTTCTTCAGGCTAAACATGCCCAGCTCCTTAAGCCGCTCCTCATAGGGCTTGTTCTCCAGACCTTTTATCATTTTAGTCACTCTCCTCTGGACACATTCCAGCTTAGAGTCAATATCTCTCTTGAATTGTGCTGCCCAGAATTGGACACAATATTCCAGGTGTGGTCTAACCAAAGCAGAATAGAGCATGGGGAGCAGGACTTCCCTAGATCTAGACCAGTGGTTCTCAACCTGGGGTCCCCAGATGTTTTTGGCCTACAACTCCCAGAAATCCCAGCTAGTTTATCAGCTGTTAGGCTTTCTGGGAGTTGTAGGCCAAAAACATCTGGGGACCCCAGGTTGAGAACCACTGATCTAGACACTAAGCTCCTATTGGTGCAGGCCAATTGATGTTCAGCAGTGGAACTCTCTGCCCCAGAGTGTGGTGGAGGCTCCTTCTTTGGCTGGATGGCCACCTGTCAGGGGTGCTTTGAATGTGATATTCCTGCTTCTTGGCAGAATGGGGTTGGACTGGATGGCCCACCAGGTCTCTTCCAGTTCTATGATTCTAGGATTCAAAGGTGGCGGATGGAAACATGCACACCTGTCCCAAACAGACAAGAGTCAGGGGTGATTTGAATGCAATATTCCTGCTTCTTGGCAGAATGGGGTTGGACTCGATGGCCTAGGAGGTCTCTTCCAACTCTTTGATTCTAGGATTCTAGGATTCTATGAAAGTTTGCTCCAGGCACTGCCAGGCCATCAAATGCTAATCAAGGCGGTCAGTTGAAACATTCACACCTAGCTCCAGCAGACAAGAGTCCTTTGTCCCACCCTGGTCATTCCTAGTTTTCAACAGACCTCACTACCTCTGAGAATGCTTGCCATAGATGCAGGCGAAACGTCAGGAGAGAATGCTTCTAGAACACGGCCATTAAGCCAAAAAATCCTCCAACAACCCTAAACTGCTGTTATTTGTATTGTCGAAGGATTTCATGGCCAGAATCACTGGGTTGTTGTAGGTTTTTTTGGACACAGGGAAGCTGATGAGGAAACACAACATACAAACTATCTCCAGACCCACCAAGAAAATCCAACAAATGGTACGTTCAGCAAAGGACAAGAGGGATCCTCTCACCTCTGCAGGAGTCTACCGTATACCTTGCAGCTGTGGACAAGTCTACAGAGGGACCATCAAACGCAGCTTTGCCCAGACACGCATCAAGGAACATGAAAGGCACTGCAGACTACTCCAACCAGAGAAATCAGCCATAGCAGAGCACCTGAGGAACCAACCTGGAGACAGCATATTATTTGAGAACACAGAAATGCTGGACCACACCAACAACCACCATGTCAGACTACACAGAGAACCCATTGAAATCCACAAGCATGTGGACAACTTCAACAGAAAGGAGGAAACCATGAAAATGAACAAAATCTGGCTACCAGTATTAAAAAAAACTCTAAAATTACAACAGCAAAACAACAGAGAGGAAACAATCAGGGACAGCTAATCACCTCTCAAGAAAAGATTGCCCCAGGCACTAACAAGCCACACCAAACAACTGCCAGGCCATCAAATGCTAATCAAGGTGGTCAGTTGAAACATTCACCCTACCTCCAGCAGACAAGAGTCCTTTGTCCCACCCTGGCCATTTCACAGATATGTAAACCCCTTTTTCTAGTTCCAACAGACCTCACTACCTCTGAGGATGCTTGCCATAGATGCAGGCGAAACGTCAGGAGAGAATGCTTCTAGAACATGGCCATTCAGCCGAAAAAAACCTCCAACAACCCAAAACTCCGGTTATTTGCCTTCACTCTGGTGAGATCCTGGTTTCTGATGTGGAACGTTCACGGTTACCGGAACTCACCAGGCATCCCTCGGTATCCGCGGGTCTTCAAAAATTCAAATTTTTGAAGGCCGGACAACAGGAGGCCAGATGGTCTCCTCCTCTCCCATAAGTCTAATTCCCTGCCTTCTCTTTTCTGATTTTGGCCATCGGCAATCCCTACATTCATTGTGCTGGAGGAGTCTCCGATCCGACCAGCTCCTTCCTGCAAGGTATCCTTGACAGGCGGAGGCCTCCAGCTGGAATGGTTTCAATCAAGGCTCCTTCTTGAGGGGGAGATGTTTATGCTGGCCCCGGCGGGAGAAATCACCTCCAAATGGTGCATCTGAGGCGAGATCGAGAAACATCCAAATACAATCAAGGGTTGTTTGGAGACGGAGAGGCTCCTGCTGTAAACAGAGGCTGGCCCTGAAGCTCCCTCAGAAGAAGATCCTTTCCAAACGTTTAGTAGAAGAAGGTGAATGGAAGTCTAAGTCAACGTCCTTTGGCCTTCTCCTTCACTGGTGGTGGAGGCTCCTTCTTTGGAAGCTTTGAAACAGAGGCTGGATGGCCATCTGTCAGGGGTGATTTGAATGCAATAGTCCTGCTTCTTGGCAGAATGGGGTTGGACTAGATGGCCCAGGAGGTCTCTTCCAACTCTAGGATTCTATGATTCTATGACTGTGAGAGCTGTTCAGCAGTGGAACTCTCTGCCCCAGAGTGTGGTGGAGCCTCCTCCTGTGGAGGCTTTGAAACAGAGGCTGGATGGCCATCTGACGGGGGTGCTTTGAATGCGATTTTCCAGCTTCTTGGCACAATGGGGTTGGACTGGATTATGGCCCACCAGGTCTCTTCCAACTCTAGGATTCTAGGATTCTATGACTGTGAGAGCCGTTCAGCAGTGGAACTCTCTGCCTCGGAGTGTGGTGGAGGCTCCTTCTTTGGAAGCTTTTAAACAGAGGCTGGATGGCCATCTGTCAGGGGTGATTTGAATGCAATATTCCTGCTTCTTGGCAGAATGGGGTTGGACTAGATCGCCCATGAAGTCTCTTCCAACTCTAGGATTCTATGATTCTATGACTGCTCAATGGATGCAATTTGGCATCACTTGAACTGCTGTGGCTCAATGTCGTGGAATGCTGGGATTAGTAGTTTGGTGAGACACCAGCCCTCTTTGGCAGAGAAGGCTAAAGGGTTTGTGAAACTATGAATCCCAGGGTTCCATGGCCTTGAAGGTTCTCTGTAGGGTCCTCATTAATCAGAAACGACTGCATCAATACTGTCTAGATCAGTGTTTCTCAACCTGGGGGTCGAGACCCCTGTGGGGGTCGCGAGGGGGTGTCAGAGGGGTCACCAAAGACCATCAGAAAACACAGTATTTTCTGTTGGTCATGGGGGTTCTGTGTGGGAAGTTTGGCCCAATTCTACCATTGGTGGGGTTCAGAATGCTCTTTGATTGTAGGTGAACTATAAATCCCAGCAACTACAACTCCCAAATGTCAAGGTGTATTTTCCCCAAACTCCATCAGTGTTCACATTTGGGAACATTGAGTATTCATACAAAGTTTGGTCCAGATCCATCATTGTTTGAGTCCAAAGTGCTCTATGGATGTAGGTGAACTACAACTCCAAAACTCAAGATCAATGCCCGCCAAACCTTTCTGGTAATTTCTGTTGGTCATAGGAGTTCTGTGTGCCAAGTGGAGTTGGTGGAGTTCAGAATGCTCTTTGATTGTAGGTTAATTAAATCCCAGCAACTACAACTCCCAAATGACAAAATCAATCCTCCCATCCCAACCCCACCAGTATTCAAATTTGGGTGTATTGGGTATTTGTGCAAAATTTGTTCCAGTGAATGAAAATACATCCTGCATATCAGATATTTACATTACGATTCATAGCAGTAGCAAAATTACAGTTATGAAGTAGCAATGAAAATAATTTTATGGTTGGGGGTCACCACAACATGAGGAACTGTATTCAGGGGTCACGGCATTAGGAAGGTTGAGGAACACTGTTCTAGATCCAGGGAAGTCATGCTCCCCATGCTCTATTCTGCTTTGGTTAGACCACACCTGGAATATTTTGTCCAATTCTGGGCACCACAATTGAAGAGAGATATTGACTCTAAGCTGGAATGTGTCCAGAGGAGGGCGACTGAAATGATTAAGGGCCTGTAGAACAAGCCCTATGAGGAGCGGCTTAAGGAGCTGGGCATGTTTGGCCTGAAGAAGAGAAGGTGGAGAGGACACATGATAGCCATGTATAAGTATGTGAGATGAAGTCATAGGGAGGAGGGAGAAAAATTGTTTTCTGCTTCCCTGGAGACTAGGACGCAATGGAACAATGGCTTCACACTACACGAAAGGAGATTCCATCTGAACATGAGGAAGAACTTCCTGACTGTGAGAGCCGTTCAGCAGTGGAACTCTCTGCCCCGGAGTGTGGTGGAGGCTCCTTCTTTGGAAGCTTTCAAACAGAGGCTGGATGGCCATCTGCCAGGGGTGATTTGAATGCAATATTCCTGCTTCTTGGCAGAATGGGGTTGGACTGGATGGCCCACGAGGTCTCTTCCAACTCTAGGATTCTATCATCCTATGACTCTTTGGAGGCTTTGCAACAGAGACTGGATGGCCATCTGTTGAGGGTGCTTTGATTGTGCTTTTCCTACCTTGCAGAAAGAAGGGGCTGGACTGAATGGCCCTTTGGCTCCCTCCCAGTCCTGGCATTGCATGACCTTATGACTCGAATCGACACAACAGCAGCAACAAGCAGTGATTTGCACTGTTTTCTTCCCAAAATGGTTTTTCCAAAACTGGACCATGTAATTATATCACATGGAGAAAATCCTGCTTTTGGCATATACAAAGCCAGATATAGATTTTGCACCGTTTTTGGAATAGTTTTTTAAAATGCCATTTTTTGGAACATTGTTTCCACCTCTGAACGTTAAGGCTGGATCTATACTGCCATATAATCCTATGCCGGTTATTTTGAGCCTAGCAGCTCCTGATTCCCAACAATCGTGTTATATGGCAGTGTCAACAAGGCCTAAATGGACTCTTCTTGCAGAACCTTAGAACCTGAACCCAGCTTCCCTTTTGCTCCACTGGTTTCAATGCAACGTCCCCCTTTCCCTGCTGAGCCATTCATTGGAGCAAGCCTGCTTCCCGAAGATGGATGAATCCCCGGGGAATGTTTCCAGGGTGATTATTTTAACTAGCGCTTTTGTACGAGGAAATCGGCGAGTTTAACCTAACAAGCGGCTAACATGCAGCAGGGAGGAATAAATCTCCTTCCCACCTATTAGTTTTACGGCCGACATGAAGCAGCAGCGCCAGAGCCCCGAGGAGAGGTGACCCCAAAGGCATCCCTCATCCTGACACATCTACGGCCTGCCCCTGCCTTGAACCCTGGCCCTTTGCCTGCTGCAGCCGGGAAGCGGCTCCCAGGTGGAAGCAGGCGGCGAGGAGCTCCACTCCCATCAGCCCCAGTTTGAAGGAGGAAAGCCCACTGGGAAAAAGGGAGCTGCAAGGTGCAGGGAGTTCCCTCTGAAGGAACATCTGCACTGGGGAAGGAACGCAGCTTGACCCCACTTGAACCAACATGGCTTCATGCAATGCAATCCTGGGAGTTGTAGTTTGCTGAGAGAGGGATATTATTATTATTATTATTATTATTAGAATCATAGAATCATAGAATCCTAGAGTTGGAAGAGACCTCCTGGGCCATCCAGTCCAACCCCATTCTGCCAAGAAGCAGGAATATTGCATTCAACTCACCCCTGACAGATGGCCATCCAGCCTCTGCTTAAAAGCTTCCAAAGAAGGAGCCTCCACCACACTCCGGGGCAGAGAGTTCCACTGCTGAACGGCTCTCACAGTCAGGAAGTTCTTCCTCATGTTCAGGTGGAATCTCCTCTCTTGTCGTTTGAAGCCATTGTTCCATTGCGTCTTAGTCTCCATGGAAGCAGAAAACAAGCTTGCTCCCTCCTCCCTGTGGCATCCTCTCACATATTTATACATGGCTATCATATCTCAGCCTTCTCTTCTTCAGGCTAAACATGCCCAGCTCCTTAAGCCGCTCCTCATAGGGCTTGTTCTCCAGACCCTTGATCTTTTTAGTCACCCTCCTCTGGACACATTCCAGCTTGTCAATATCTCTCTTGAATTGTGGTGCCCAGAATTGGACACAATATTCCAGGTGTGGTCTAACCAAAGCGAAATAGAGCATGGGGAGCATGACTTCCCTAGATCTAGACACTAGGCTCCTCTTGATGCAGGCCAAAATCCCATTGGCTTTTTTTGCCGCCACATCACATTCCTGGCTCATGTTTAACTTCCTCCCCACGAGGACTCCAAGATCTTTTTCACACGTCCTGCTCTCGAGCCAGGCCTCATTGTCCCCCATTCTGTATCTTTGCATTTCGTTTTTCCTGCCAAAGTGGAGTATCTTGCATTTGTCACTGTTGAACTTCATTGTGTTAGTTTTGGCCCATCATCTCTCTAATCTGTCAAGATCCCTTTGAGTCCTGCTCCTGTCCTGTGGAGTCTTGGCTCTCCCTCCCAGTTTGGTGTCATCTGCAAACTTGATGATCGTGCCTTCTAGCCCTTCATCTCAGTCATTAATGAAGATGTTGAACAGGACCGGGCCACGGACGGAACCCTGCTTTGGGCACTCCACTCGTCACTTCTTTCCAAGATGAAGAGGAAGCATTGGTAAGCACTCTCTGGGTTCGTCCAATTAACCAATTCCAGATCCACCTCACCGTAATTTTGCCTAGCCACATTGGACTAGTTTCCTTGCCAGAAGGTCATGGGGGACCTTGTCGAAGGCCATTTGATTTGAATCTCTTTTCCTGTCCACCACCAACATTCCATTTTCCATTCTTGTGTTTGGAGTAGAGTAACTGCTTTGGGAGACAGTGATCTTTGGGCTTTAGGACAACCTGGCAGGTCCAGCTGAATTGATGGCAGAGGAGCATTACTTCAGTGCTGGTGGTCTTTGCTTCTTCAAGCATGCTGACATTTGTCCACTTGTCTTCCCAAAAGATTTGCAGGATTTTTCGGAGGCAATGCTGATGGAATCATTCTAGGAATTGCATGTGACATCTGTAGACAGTCCACGTCTCGCAAGCATATAGCAGGGTTGGGAGAACAATGGCTTTATAAACAAGCCCCATGGTCTCCCTACGGATGTTCCGGTTGTCAAACACTCTCTGCTTCATTCGGAAAAATGCTGCACTTGCAGAGCTAACCCTAACGCTAACCCTTCCTTCTTTTCCTTCCTTCCTTCCTTCCTTCCTTCCTTCCTTCCTTCCTTCCTTCCTTCCTTCCTTCCTCCTTCCCTTCCCTGCTTCTTTTTTCCTTCCTTTCTTCCTTCCTTCCTTCCTTCCTTCCTTCCTTCCTTCCTCCCTCCTTCCCTTCCT
The DNA here is from genome assembly GCF_037176765.1 of Anolis sagrei. Lineage (NCBI taxonomy): Eukaryota > Metazoa > Chordata > Lepidosauria > Squamata > Anolidae > Anolis > Anolis sagrei. Next base: position 2,215,504 of record NC_090025.1, on the reverse strand, counting down.
CCCTTCTTTTTTTCCTTCCTTCTTTTCTTCCTTCCTTCTTTCCTTCCTTCCTCCTTCCCTTCCTTCCTTCCATCCTTCCTTCCTTCCTTCCTTCCTTCCTTCCTTCCTTCCTTCCTTCCTTCCTTCCTCCCTCCCTCCCTCCCTCCCTTCCTTCCTCCTTCCCTTCCTCCCTTATTTTTTTCCTTCCTTCCTTCCTTCCTTCCTTCCTTCCTTCCTTCCTTCCTTCCTCCCTCCCTCCCTCCCTCCCTTCTTTTTTTCCTTCCTTCCTTCCTTCCCTCCCTCCCTCCCTCCCTCCCTTCTTTTTTTCCTTCCTTCCTTCCTTCCTTCCTTCCTTCCTTCCTTCCTTCTTTTCTTCCTGCATTCTTTCTTTCTCCATCCTCTCTCTCTCTCATGTACACACACCTTCCCTTCCCTTCCCCCTTCTCTTTTTCCTTTGGCCCTTTTTCGCAAGCCTTCTTCCTTCTCCTGCTTCCCATCACTTCACAGTCGTGGAGGACGAGGGCCAAGACAAGCAACCTCCGCGGCCGCCATCTTGATGGCCAGAGAAAGCAAAAACATCCCATTCTTGGAGCCGCGTGGAGCTCCTGGGACTCCTTTGCCTGCCATTATTTATTATTTCTGCTCATTGTTAGGCATACTTTGCTCGGCGGCGTCTTATCTGAGTTATTTCTCCTTCTCATGGTTGGCCTGATCTCGGGGAGGCTGAGGAAGAGGTCCAAGCAGACGGAGACGATGGGCTTTGCTCCTCCGCGGTTCTCTTGGGAAGGATGGATGGACGGGCCTTGGGAGAGGTCCCATCTCCTGCCTGGATTCTTGTCCCATTTTAGGACACAGCAAAGAGCCGGCGAGATCCGTACGGCAGGATGTGAAACCTCCAGTGAATTCCCCCATAGCCAAGCTGTCTTCGTCTATCCTGTTATGGAATGAATAGCTTTGGTTGGTTCCAAGGCTTCTCAGAGCAGAGGAATGTCCATTCTGGGCAACGGATCTGGGCCTGAGAGGGTTGGGAGCAGGATTTATGCTCTGTCTTCTCCCAGAGACCACACATTGCAAACCAAGCATGCTTCTGCACCATAAAACGAATGCAATTTGACACCAATTGAATTGCCATAACTCATTGGAATGAGCTTGTCCATCTCCTTCTTGACTTTTGATGCCCAGAATTGGAGACAGGGTTATTGCAGGTGAGGTTCTGGCCAAAGCAGAGCAGGGTGAGACTAGAGCCACTTCTATACTGCCATATAATCCAGATTATCAAAGCAGATAATCCACATTATATGCTTTGAATTGGATTATATGAGTCTACACTGCCATATAATCCAGTTCAAAGCAGATGATCCGGATTTCATATGGCTGTGTAGATGGGGCCAGTTCAAAGCAGATATCTGGATTTCATACAGCAGCGTAGGAAGGGCCTAGAACTTCTCTTGATCATGACACTATCCTATTCATGTAGTCTAGAAGACAACATCCATGTCTTAGATAGTTTTACCCAGAACTTCATCCAGGGTTATTCCATGGGAGGTTATTCCACTAGGACGCGGAACAATGGCTTCAAACTACAAGAGAGGAGATTCCATCTGAACATTAGGAAGAACTTCCTGACTCTGAGAGCTGTTCAGCAGTGGAACTCTCTGCCCCAGAGGGAGTGTGGTGGAGGCTCCTTCTTTGGAAGCTTTTAAGCAGAGGCTGGATGGCCATTTGTCGGGGGTGATTTGAATGCAATGTTCCTGCTTCTTGGTAGGGAGTTGAACTGGATGGCCCATGAGGTCTCTTCCAACTCTTTGATTCTATGATTCTATGATTCTAGGTCTGACCAAGTAGGACTAGGACTTCCCTTGGTCCCAACACTACACTCCTCTGGACGCAGCCTAGAATCGCATTGGCTTTTTAAGAGATACAGGATGGGTGACACCTGGCTTGGAACAATCCATGCAAAAGGGATCTAGGAGTCTTAGTGGACCACAAGGTGACCATGAGCCAGGACTGTGATGCTGCAGCTTAAAAAGCCAACGCGATTCTAGTCTGCAGCATCACAGTCCTGGCTCATTGTGACCTTGTGGTCCACTAAGACTCCTGGATCCCTTTCGGATGGATTGTTCCAAGCCAGGTGTCACCCATCCTGTATCTCTGTGTTTCATTTCCTTGTGGCACTCACAAAGAGTGAGTATATGCTGATGACCTTGGCCTAACAACACAAGCAAAAGACTTTGAAACAGTTGAAATCCAACTTACTATATTCCTTTGGAGGCAACCCAAAATCCCATTGGCTTTTGAGCTACTGCATCACACCCTTGGCTCATGTTCAGCTTGTTGTCCATGAAGATTCCAAGATCTTCTTCACATGGACTGTTGTGGAGTCAGGCGTCACCCATCCTGTATCTTTGCATTCCATTTTTTTCTGTCTATGTGAAGTATCTTACATTTGTATTGTCAAAGGCTTTCATGGCCGGAATCACTGGGTTGTTGTAGGTTGTTGTAGGTTTTTCCGGGCTATATGGCCATGTTCTGGAGGCATTTTCTCCTGACGTTTTGCCTGCATCTATGGCAAGCATCCTCAGACGTAGCTTTTAAACAGGGGCTGGATGGCCATCTGTCAGGGGTGATTTGAATGCAATATTCCTGCTTCTTGGCAGAATGGGGTTGGACTGGATGGCCCAGGAGGTCTCTTACCAACTCTTTGATTCTTTGATTATCATCTACTTTGCCCTCTTCTCCTTCCCACCTGGAGAGCCAAAGTTTGCCCATGTCTGCTTGAAAGGGTGTGCCTGCGCTGTGGAATCAATGCTTGCAAGGTCTTTGTATCTACGCTGGAAGCAAATTGATTTCCTCCCCAGAAGTCCTAAGATTTGGGTAAGTTTATTATGGCGACAGTAGTATCCTGTGTGTTCGAAGGATGGTTGGACTCCAAAGGAGGAAACACTCCCATTAATCAACCCAACGGAGGTGGAACCATTACTCCTGCCTTTCCTCTGGGGGAGAGGAGGATTGATGAGCGGAAAGCCAAGGCACCGTCCTCCATTTGTCACCGCAGCCGGCTTGCTGGGACTGGAAGGGGAACTGGGAAGAAGTGCAACAACAAGGTCACTGGGAAGAACAATAACCAGTGGTGGACTCACCTGAGCACAAGAATGCATGGTTGGGATCATAGAACTCTAGAACTGGAAGAGGGCCCCCAAGGCCATCCCTTCTGGCAGGCAGGAAAACACAATCTAAGCCCTCCTGACAGATAGCCCTTCAGACTCTGAGAAGGAGACTCCATGGAGCTCCCAAGGAGCAGCAAATTCCACTGCTGAGTAGCTCTTACCATCTGGAGGTTCTTCCTAATATTTTGGTGGGAGCTCTTTCCCTGCAATTTGAATCCATGGCTCTATTGTGTCTGTTAGATAGAAATGGCACAGTATTTCTGTTGTTGTTCATTCGTTCAGTCGTCTCCGACTCTTCGTGACCTCATGGACCAGCCCATGCCAGAGCTCCCTGTCGGCTGTCACCACCCCCAGCTCCTTCAAGGTCAGTCCAGTCACTTCCAGGATGCCATCCATCCATCTTGCCCTTGGTCGGCCCCTCTTCCTTTTGCCTTCCACCTTCCTCAACATAATTGTCTTCTCTAGGCTTTCCTGTCTCCTCATGATGTGGCCAAAGGACTTCAGCTTTCCCTCTCGTCTCCTTCCCTCCAGTGAGCAGCCGGGCTTTCTTTCCTGGAGGATGGACTGGTTGGATCTTCTCGCAGTCCAAGGCACTCTCAGCACTTTCCTCCAACACCACAGCTCAAAAGCGCCTCTCTTCCTTCGCTCAGCCTTCCCGAAGGTCCAGCTCTCACATCCGTAGGTGACTATGGGGAAGACCATGGCTTGGACTCTGCAATGGATCTTGGTTGCCAGTCTGATGTCTCTACTCTTGACTATTTTATTGAGACTGGACATTGCTCTCCCCCCAAGAAGGAAGCGTCTTCTGATTTCCTGGCCACAGTCTGCATCTGCACTCATCTTTGCACCTAGAAATACAAACCCTGTCACAGCCTCCATGATTTCTCCCTCTATTTCCCAGTTGTCAATCATTCTTGTTGCCATAATCTCGGTTTTTTTGATGTTTAGCTGCAGCCCGGCTTTTGCGCTTTCTTCTTTCACCTTGATGAGAAGGCTCCTCAGCTCCTCCTCGCTTTCGGCCATCAGAGTGGTGTCATCTGCATATCTGAGGTTGTTAATGTTTCTTCCAGCCATTTCCACCCCAGCTTTGCATTCGTCAAGCCCCGCAACTCCTCGCATGATGTGTTCTGCATACAAGTTAAAGAGGTTGGGTGAGAGGATGCAGCCTTGCCGTACGCCTTTCCCAATCTTGAACCAGTCTGTTGTTCCGTGGTCAGTTCTGACTGTTGCTACTTGGTCCTTGGTCAGATTCCTCAGGAGAGAGACAAGGTGGCAAGTATTTCTAGTCATGGAAAAATACTGTTGGATGAACATGTGGAAGATCAATAGCACCTGGGTATGACTGTGAATGTCAAAACACTTGGAGGGAGGGCCCAAGTTTGCTCATGTCTTGATGAACATGTGGAATATCAATAGCACCTGGGTGTCTATGTCAATGTCATGATACAATCCATGGGGGTGGGGTGTTGGTGGTAATGACTGAGTGAGGGTTATTGCAAAGGGGTTGCATCAGCCAATGTCCCTTACTGACGACTTATCAGCAGGCGGCTATATAAGGAGGATGAAAGCATCCATCTCCCTCTCTCCTGTGTGACTCAGTGTATCTGTGTCAAGTTTTACAATATATTGTAATGTAATATAGCTGAGTCATGCACTGCTAATAGGCTTCTATTGGAAATGCTGAGTCATGCATTAACTGTATATAGAACTTCATCTGGGGAATGTGTTCTGGCCTGGTCCAAATGAGTGTTAATGATGCAATCTTGGGTTTGAGTTAAGTCAATGAGTTGGGAACCAATCAGAGATTGCTATGTGTAAATGTACAGAATTGTATATAAGGAAGTCATGTACAGTGTATTCTCTCTCCTTGTGCTGTGATGCTGTTTGCTGAAGGCTCTGTGTAATGTATTAAAGGAACCTGTCTGCTAAGACAAGATATAACCGTGTGCTGTGGTAAGTTTGTAGTGTCATCTAGATTGGGGGGGGGGGGGGGGGGGACAATGATAAAACTGACAATAGCCGGGCATGTGGCCAAGTGTCTGTAAAGAGTTCCAGAGTGACAGCAGTCTGTGGGAGTAGCTGACTGAAAATACTGTGCAGGAATAAGCTACTGGAAAGCACTGAAGTTGTGCAATGGATCTGCTGCTGAACTGTGAGATAAAACACGACAATCTGCCTATGTTACATATGGCTATTTGATGGCTCTGATTGCTTGTAAATGCCAGAAATGAGGATCTGCAAATCCTGGTTGTATATTTGTACGTTTTGCAAGATTAAAGCCCCCAGATATTTTGTATGAAAACCTGAATCTGTGAGTTTATGAAACAGTGTGTAGATAAGGTCAGATGCTGGGAGTTGGACTCTGCTGATGAACGAGGTGAAGTGTGTTTTTGCTGTGAAAGGACTCTGCGGTATTTTGCTTGCTTTCTGGGATACTTGTTATCCAACTTGCAATGGTTCGAATGATGTCGAGCACCCCCCCCCCCCAAAGTAAGGGATAGTGACTTATAGTTCTGCAAAGGGCAAGGGCACCAGACACACAACAAGGGTTAAGTCTTGGTCACATTGCCAAGGCACTGATAACAACAAGGACCCCAAGGACCCCAAAACAAGGACTTTTGGGAAATGGCTGGATCTTGGGACTTTTGCCCTTTTGTGAGAGTTGTAGTGTCCCAAGGACCAAAGTGTGAATCAGTTGCAGCACAGCTGGGATTTCATCTGCCAGCCTTCCCAAGGATCATGGACTCTCTGCCTGCATGTCTTGGATTTCAGTACATACTATCTCCCTCATGAACTTTCCTCAAAGACCTTTTAAAACATTGGACTTCAGGCTTCTTCATAAAAATTAATCCTCTTATTGAATATACTTGGGATGTGGGACAAGGATGGGCTTTTGTTGCTATGAAATGCTTATGATTTGAATGTATGTATCTTGCTATGAAACATTGCTTGTCCTCCTGTCTTACCCCCCTGACTTTTACCCTTAAAAATGTGACCCAGGACTGTTGAAATGCCTGAGGCAGGACCCCTGCCTCCCTCGAAACTTGTTTTTGATTAACTCATCAGCATGGACAATAGCCATTTAAGACTTCCTTTTTCTCGCTTTCTGAGTCGGTCTGGCGAGATGAGGAAGTCTATGTGAACATGGACATTATAATTGATTTACAAAGGGCAGAGTTGATCCCCCCCGAGGTCCCCTGCCCGATCCTGTTTGTCTTCCTTCACCAAAACTCATCAAGGACAGGAAAACCTTTCTTATGAAGATCATACCTTGCTAGCCTGAACAAAGCCTCACATTCCAGCTGGCTGGCTATCTATAATCCCATCATTTCCCCCCATTGTCCGCGGTCGTCCCGCCTCGCTCTCTTCTGATTCGTCCATCCTCAGAAGCAAGAGAAGCACGCCGATTGGCCCTCCAGAGGCGGAGGAACTTGCTGATTGGCCCAGAGCAAGGCGGGCCGCCAAGCCTCCTCCCAGCTGTTCGGGCTGTCAACTAATCAGCGTGAAGCCGGGCGGAGAGGGGCGGGCGGGAAATTCAAAAGGTTTTGCTGTGTTTTCTCTATAAAAATGCCAGTAAATTCTGTATTGCTATGCTTGTAGTGGAACTATTCCTACAATGCATCCGATCTCAGCTGAATCGCTAATAAAGAAACCTCGGTGCCACTTCTTCGCCTTGGCAAGAGTCTCACTTCAATTATTAATATCAATAAAATTGCTGGAATCAGGCTTCCCTGAAGGCTTGCCAAGGTAGTGTTCCCTCTTTGGTGGGAACTAAGGGTCATCTCTCCTTGGAGTTGACCCCCCCCCCCCCCTAAAGTCTGAGTTGGCTTCACGAGGAGGTCATGATTTGGAGGTGAAGTCCAAGTTTGCCCAGTCCTGGTGTAGATGCTCCGCTTGTTAGTAGAAAAGTTCCATGTTTGGCTGGAAGCATAAGCAAGTGATTAATGAAATGCCACATTTCCAGCTTTGCTGGATGGGGCCTTTCTTCTGTTCTATCTGCAGATCTCCAGCTCGAGACCTTTGGCGAGGTCTGGTTACACAGCCGGGGTCCTGAGCGAACCAGAGGTGTGCCAATTTAGGGAACCAAACAAAAAATCCTTCCCATCCCACTCATTTATTTGTTCTGTGCTTGAAAAGCCAAGAAAGCCTGTTCACCGCTGCCTTGGACTGACTCATTGTGGAGGAAACATCTTGCCTGTTGTCCGCCTCCAAGCCCCTCCGGAGACATCCAGCTCTTTTCTTCAAGAAGAAAGCCACTATTCTCCGGGCCTCTTCCCTCCCCGAGGTTGATTGCTTCCTTTCCACATCCATTTCATGACAAGCCTGTTTGCTGCTTTTGGCGGCCGGACTCCTGCGGCCGGTGGAGAACACAATGGGGCCTCTATTCCCCAAATCCAGCGCTTGCACCCCGCCTCTTCCCCATGCATGCATGCGCCCGCCCGGGTGGGAGACGCATGCCTTTCCAAAGCCATCGGCCTGCGCATTGTTGCGGGGGTCTCTTTGGCAGAAGAGGGGTCTTGGAAAGCAGAAAGGTCCTGGAGGCTCATACTGACCTCTTCTTTATCATATTGCAAGACACCTTTGGAGGGGAAGAAAGGACTTGCAAGAGAATGCAGCAAAGAATGCAATGCAAAATATTTCCTACTCCATAGAATTACCTTCCCATTGCAGTAAGATAACAAATACCTTGTCAAAGGCATTCATGGCCGGAATCACTGGGTTGTTGTAGGTTTTTTCGGGCTATACGGCCATGGTCTAGAGGCATTCTCTCCTGACATTTTGCCTGCATCTATGGAAAGCATCCTCAGAGGTATGCCAAGCATCCTCACTACCTCTGAGGATGTTTGCCATAGATGAAGGCAAAACGTCAAAAGAATGCCTCTAGAACATGGCCATATAGCCCCTCCCCCCCCCCAAAAAACCCTACAAGAACCCATAACAAATGCTGTTTTTAATTTGAATTGTTATTGGCGCTATCCAAGGTGAGGAATAGGACTCTGCATCTCCAGCAACTTCTTTAACGTTTGTGCTAAAAAGAAGAGGAGGAGGAAGAAAAAGCTGAAGAGGAGGAAGAGTAAGAAAAAGAACAGGAGAAGGATGATGAAAAAGCAAAGGAAAGGGGGGGGAGGGGAAGAAGAAGAAGAGAATGAGGAGAAGGAGGAGGAGGAGGAAGAAGAAGAAGAAGAAGAAGAAGAAGAAGAAGAAGAAGAAGAGGAAGCTGAGGAGGAGGAGGAAGCTGAGGAGGAGGAAGAGAAAGAACAGGAGAAGGATGATGAAAAGCAAAAGAAGGGGGAGAAGAAGAGGTGGAAGAAGAAAATGCTGAAGAGGAGGACGAGGAAGAAAAAGAACAGGGGGGAAGAAGAAGAAGAGAATGAAGAGACCGGGGAGAAGGAGGAGGAAGAAGAGGAGGAGGAGGAAGCTGAGGAGGAAGCTGAGGAGGAGGAAGAGGAAGCTGAGGAGGAGGAAGAGGAAGCTGAGGAGGAGGAAGAGGAAGCTGAAGAAGAGGAAGAGAAAGAACAGGAGAAGGATGATGAAAAGCAAAAGAAGGGGAGAAGAAGAGATGGAAGAAGAAAATGCTGAAGAGGAGGATGAGGAAGAAGAAGAAGAAGAAGAAGAGGCAGATGAAGAAGGAATAGTAGAGGAAGAGGAGGAAGAAAAGGCAGAAAATGAGAAGGCGGAAGAATAGGAGGAGGAAGGCATGGCTGTATCAGTATGTAGCACTTGGAGACTAATTGGGAAGAGGGCCAGTGATGCTACCAATGTGGTTCTTAATAGCAACAACAACAACAACAACAACAAGGCTTGGAAAAGCCGCAACAGGCTGCTGTTGGGAGGCTCTGCAGGCCTCATTAGCCGGAGCCCTTGTTTCCAGGCTTAGCGGGTGATGGATGGGATTTCCCAGCCATATTTCCAGCCTGCTTGCCGGGGGCCCCAGGGAGCCATAACTTCCCCACAAGGCAAGCTCTGAGCACAGGAGCCAAGTGTTAATCGCCATTAGTCTCGGGCCCGACACTTCCCCGTTCACCTCGCATGCCTTGGCGCTCTCGCCGGCCTCCCTCCCAATGACTCAGGAGCCGCATCAATCAGGCCGGAGTGATCAAGTCCCTGTCCGGCGTGCCAGCTCCGTAAATCTGCCCGGCGGAACAGAAGCCAGGCAGGAGATATACGGATCCATCGGCACACCTGTGATATTTCACTGAGATTCACCGCTTCAGGTGGAAGCAGGTGCAAAGGGAGCGTGCCGGCCTTAAGTCAAGGAGGTTTATGGCTAGGAAGGGGGCACGGCCCAGCCTGGCGCTAAATCTCCTTCCAGAGAGGCAGCCTCAAAGGCCAACCCAACGTTCTTCTGAGGTGCCCTGGACCCCACTTCTTAGGACTTTCAAAGCCTTTCTGTTCCAAAAACGACTCCCAGTAGCATCTTGTACCGTAGTGTTTCCATGGGCAAAGCCATCCCATGCAACTGGGTGCATCTGAAGGCACATCACAAAGGAGAACCAGCTTGCCATCTTGGGTCACGTCTACGTTGTAGAATGGATGCAATTTGGCCCCATTTGAACTGCCATGGCTCAATGCTACAGGAGTTGTATTTCTACATGTTCTTTTGCCTTCTCTGCCCAAGACTGATGTTTCATTTTTTTTAAAAATCATGCCAGAAGCGAATTGGGAATATACTGCAAGTCACCTCTGGTGTGAGAGAATTGGCAGTCTGCAAGGACATTGCCCAGGGGACTTCGCCTGAATGTGTTACCATCCTGTGGGAGGCTTCTCTCATATCCCTGCATGGGAAGCTGAGTATTGGTCATCTGCCCAGGGGACATTGCCTGGATGTGTTGCCATACCGTGGGAGGCTTCTCTCTTGTCCCTGCATAGGAAGCTGGGAATTGGCTGTCTGCAAGGACATTGCCTAGGGGACATTGCCTGGATGTGTTTCATCCCGTGGGAGGCTTCTCTCATGTCCCTGCATGAGAAGCTGAGAATTGGCTGTCTGCAATTGTCCAGATGTGTTACCATCCTGTGGGAGGCTTCTCTCATGCCCCTGCATGGGAAGCTGAGAATTGGCTGTCTGCAAGGACATTGCCTAGGGGACATTGCCTGGATGTGTTTCATCCTGTGGGAGGCTTCTCTCATGTCCCTGCATGGGAAGCTGAGAATTGGCCGTCTGCAAGGATGTTGCCCAGGGAACGTTGCCCAGAAGTGTTACCATACTGTGGGAGGCTTCTCTCATGTCCCTGCATGGGAAGCTGGGAATTGGCTGTCTGCAAGGACATTGCCTAGGGGACATTGCCTGGATGTGTTACCATCCTGTGGGAGGCTTCTCTCATGCCCCTGCATGGGAAGCTGAGAATTGGCCGTCTGCAAGGATGTTGCCCAGGGAACGTTGCCCAGAAGTGTTACCATACTGTGGGAGGCTTCTCTCATGTCCCTGCATGGGAAGCTGGGAATTGGCCATCTTCAAGGATGTTGCCTGGATGTGTTGCCATACTGTGGGAGGCTTCTCTCATGTCCCTGCATGGGAAGCTGAGAATTGGCCGTCTGCAAGGATGTTGCCCAGGGAACATTGCCCAGATGTGTTACCATACTGTGGGAGGCTTCTCTCATGTCCCTGCATGGGAAGCTGGGAATTGGCTGTCTGCAAGGACATTGCCTAGGGGACATTGCCTGGATGTGTTTCATCCTGTGGGAGGCTTCTCTCATGTCCCTGCATGGGAAGCTGAGAATTGGCCGTCTGCAAGGATGTTGCCCAGGGAACGTTGCCCAGAAGTGTTACCATACTGTGGGAGGCTTCTCTCATGTCCCTGCATGGGAAGCTGGGAATTGGCCGTCTGCAAGGACGTTGCCCGGATGTGTTGCCATGCTGTGGGAGGCTTCTCTCTTGTCCCTGCATAGGAAGCTGGGAATTGGCTGTCTGCAAGGACGTTGCCCGGGGGACGTTGCCTGGATGTGTTGCCATACCGTGGGAGGCTTCTCTCATGTCCCTGCATGGGAAGCTGGGAATTGGCTGACTGCAAGGACGTTGCCTAGGGGACATTGCCTGGATGTGTTACCATCCTGTGGGAGGCTTCTCTCATGCCCCTGCATGGGAAGCTGAGAATTGGCCGTCTGCAAGGATGTTGCCCAGGGAACGTTGCCCAGAAGTGTTACCATACTGTGGGAGGCTTCTCTCATGTCCCTGCATGGGAAGCTGGGAATTGGCCATCTGCAAGGATGTTGCCTGGATGTGTTGCCATACTGTGGGAGGCTTCTCTCATGTCCCTGCATGGGAAGCTGGGAATTGGCCGTCTGCAAGGACGTTGCCCGGATGTGTTGCCATGCTGTGGGAGGCTTCTCTCTTGTCCCTGCATAGGAAGCTGGGAATTGGCTGTCTGCAAGGACGTTGCCCGGGGGACGTTGCCTGGATGTGTTGCCATACCGTGGGAGGCTTCTCTCATGTCCCTGCATGGGAAGCTGGGAATTGGCTGACTGCAAGGACGTTGCCTAGGGGACATTGCCTGGATGTGTTGCCATACTGTGGGAGGCTTCTCTCATGTCCCTGCATGGGAAGCTGGGAAATGGCCGTCTGCAAGGATGTTGCCCAGGGAACGTTGCCCAGATGTGTTACCATATTGTGGGAGGCTTCTCTCATGTCCCTGCATGGGAAGCTGGGAATTGGCCATCTGCAAGGATGTTGCCTGGATGTGTTGCCATCCTGTGGGAGGCTTCTCTCATGTCCCTGCATGGGAAGCTGGGAATTGGCTGTCTGCAAGGACGTTGCCCGGGGGACGTTGCCTGGATGTGTTGCCATCCTGTGGGAGGCTTCTCTCATGTCCCTGCATGGGAAGCTGGGAATTGGCTGTCTGCAAGGACGTTGCCCGGGGGACGTTGCCTGGATGTGTTGCCATACCGTGGGAGGCTTCTCTCATGTCCCTGCATGGGAAGCTGGGAATTGGCCGTCTGCAAGGACCTTGCCCGGATGTGTTGCCATGCTGTGGGAGGCTTCTCTCTTGTCCCTGCATGGGAAGCTGGGAATTGGCTTTCTGCAAGAATGTTGCCCAGGGGACGTTACCTGGATGTGTTGCCATCCTGTGGGAGGCTTCTGTCATGTCCCTGCATGGGAAGCTGGAGCTGACAAATGGGAAAAGGGCCCTTTGGGGACTGTGTCACTCCGAGCTAGCTGGGGGATTCTGGGAATGACAATCCAAGAAGGAGGCCCAGAAAGATTCCTTTCCTTAAGAAAAACCCTGGAAATGCATAGGGTCCCTATGAGGCAGCTTGAAGGCACATGCAATGCATGCAACTCCGATGCCCAGCATCCTGCCCCATTTCAAGCCTTTATAGACCTGCTCCCATTTGGGTGACCGCTCTGAAAAATGCACATCACCCTTTCCTTGCATTCAGCCGAATGCATTTGAGTCTTCCGCTTGATCGAGGCATTTGTGACCTCCATGCAGAGAATCCGAGCCGCGCGCGAGGAAGTGTGCCAAACCTTCGTTTATTCCCGAACTCTTTGTTTTAAAAATAGTGTTCTCAGGCGGGAGACACTGAGGTCCCGGGAAAGAAAACAAGGAGGAGGAGGAGGCGCAGGTCCCGGCTGCTTATTCAGCGCAGGCAGGGGGTCCGGGGAGCTCCAGCCGAGTCTGCTTTGGGCCTGGCAGCCGCGGGCAAGGCTCCCTCCTCGCCTGGAATGGCCTGGCAACGGCCTTCTCCAAACAAGCCCCAGCCGGGAAGAGGAGAGCCGCCGGCTGCAAAGGCAGGAGGCTTGGAACCCAGAGGCGCTGGGCCCAAAATATGCCGGGAATGTTGGAGAGGGACCAGGGAGCGCATGCCTTTTGCAGTAGAGCATCGACCCCAAAGGAGTGCGTCCACCACTCCTGACTAAGGATGGATGGGCCTAAGGATGGAATGGTCCAAACATCTCAATTTCAGGAAGGCCTTCAACGAAGTCTCCCATGACCTTCTTGCAAGCAAACTAGTCCCATGTGGGCCAGGCAAGGCGACTATGACATAGATCTGTAATTGGTTAGGTGACCAAACCCAAAGGGTGCTTCTCCCCAAGGGCAACCATCTTTGAGAGTTCTTGGAGAACGGGAGAAGTTCCAGCAGATTGGAGGAGGGCCAATGTGGTCCCAATCTTCAAGAAGGGAAAAAAGGATGACCCAAACAATGACCAATGTCCGGTCAGCCTCACGTCGATACCGGGCAAGATTCTGGAAAAGATTGTGAAGGAAGCGGTCTGCAAACACTTAGAAACAAATGCAGTCATCGCTAATAGTCAACATGGATTGATCAAAAACAAGTCATGCCAGACTAATCTGATCCCTTTCTTCGATAGAGCTACAAGCTGGGTAGATGCGGGGAATGCCGTGGATGGAGCGTACCTGGATTTCAGGAAGGCCTTCTTTAACGAGGTCCCCCATGACCTTCTGGCAAGGAAACTAGTCCAATGTGGGCTAGGCAAAACTACGGTGAGGTGGATCTGTAATTGGTTAAGTGGACGAACCCAGAGAGTGCTCACTAATGCTTCCTCTTCATCTTGGAAAGAAGTGACAAGTGGAGTGCCGCAGGGTTCCGTCCTGGGCCCGGTCCTGTTCAACATCTTTATTAACGACTTAGATGAAGGGCTAGAAGGCAGGATCATCAAGTTTGCAGACGGGACCAAATTGGGAGGGAGAGCCAAGACTCCAGAGGACAGGAGCAGGATTCAAAACGATCTTGACAGATTAGAGAGATGAATGGCCAAAACTAACAAAATGAAGTTCAACAGTGACAAATGCAAGATACTCCACTTTGGCAGAAAAAATGAAATGCAAAGATACAGAATGGGGGACAATGCCTGGCTCGAGAGCAGGACGTGTGAAAAAGATCTTGGAGTCCTCGTGGACAACAAGTTAAACATGAGCCAGGAATGTGATGTGGCGGCAAAAAAAGCCAATGGGATTTTGGCCTGCATCAAGAGGAGCCTAGTGTCTAGATCTAGGGAAGTCATGCTCCCCATGCTCTATTCCACTTTGGTTAGACCACACCTGGAATATTGTGTCCAATTCTGGGCACCACAATTCAAGAGAGATATTGACTCTAAGCTGGAATGTGTCCAGAGGAGGGCGACTAAAATGATCAAGGGTCTGGAGAACAAGCCCTATGAGGAGCGGCTTAAGGAGCTGGGCATGTTTAGCCTGAAGAAAAGGATGAGAGGAGATATTATAGCCATATATAAATATGTGAGAGGAAGCCACAGGGAGGAGGGAGCAAGCTTGTTTTCTGCTTCCTTGGAGACTAGGACAAGGAACAATGGCTTCAAACTACAAGAGAGGAGATTCCATCTGAACATGAGGAAGAACTTCCTGACTGTGAGAGCCGTTCAGCAGTGGAACTCTCTGCCCTGGAGTGTGGTGGAGGCTCCTTCTTTGGAAGCTTTGAAACAGAGGCTGGATGGCCATTTGTCAGGGGTGGTTTGAATGCAATATTCCTGCTTCTTGGCAGAATGGGGTTGGACTGGATGGCCCAGGAGGTCTCTTCCAACTCTTTGATTCTATGATTCTATGGAAGGGATGGAGGAAGGAAAGGAGGGAGGGAGGAGAAAGAGGGATAGTGGGAAGGAAGGATGAAATGGTGGGGGGGGGGGGAGAGAGGAAGAAAGGGAGGAAGGGAAGGAGGGAGGAAGGAAAGAGGGAAGGAAAGGCAATAGGGAGGGAAGGAGGGAAAGGCGGAAGGGTCGAAGGAAGGAAGGAAGGAAGGAAGGAAGGAAGGAAGGAAGGAAGGAAGGGAATGGAGGATGGGAGAAAGAGGAAGGGCAGCGAGGAAAGAGAATGAACAGAAGTCAAAAGGGAAGGAAGGAAGGAGAAAGAGGGACAGCGGGAAGAAAGAAGGATGAAAGGATGGAAGGGAAGGGAGGTGGAAGAAAGAGGAAGGGAGGAAGGGAGAAGGAGGAAGGAAAGAGAGGACGGAAGGAAGGAATTAAGGAAGGATGATAGGGTGGATGGGGAAGGTGAAAGAGGGAGGGAAGGAGGAAGGAAAGAGATGAGGAAGGAAGGATAGAATCATAGAATCAAAGAGTTGGGAGAGACCTCCTGGGCCATCCAGTCCAACCCCATTCTGCCAAGAAGCAGGAATATTGCATTCAAATCACCCCTGACAAATGGCCACCCAGCCTCTGCTTAAAAGCTTCCAAAGAAGGAGCCTCCACCACACTCCGGGGCAGAGAGTTCCACTGCTGAACGGCTCTCACAGTCAGGAAGTTCTTCCTCATGTTCAGATGGAATCTCCTCTCTTGTAGCTTGAAGCCATTGCCCCATTGCGTCCTAGTCTCCAAGGAAGCAGAAAACAAGCTTGCTCCCTCCTCCTCCCTGTGGCTTCCTCTCACATATTTATACATGGCTATCATATCTCCTCTCAGCCTTCTCTTCTTCAGACTAAACATGCCCAGTTCCCTAAGCCGCTCCAGTTCCCTAAGCCGCTGGTGAGAGAGAGGAAGGCCTGAGAAAAGAGCCCAAGGGGCTGCATCTGGCCCCTGAGCCTGAGGTTGCCCAAACCTGTTGTAGATGCATCCTTGGAAGAGCAGCTCTGAAGGTACTCGATAAGGTCCTCAAGTGGAAAGATATCTCACCAGAGTGCTGTCAAACTGCATCCATCCTTCAGTGTAGATAGATATACAATCCGAGAAGTCTGCGCTGAAAAAGTCTACTTTTCCAAAGTCCACCTGCAACTGACTCCTGCCACGCCGTTTGCTCCCTGGTGTTGCCATTTTGGCGCTTTCCCCATTGGCGCAAAGGGCCAGCCTTGACCTTTGAGGGGGCTTTGTGACCCCCCAGGAGGTAGAAGTGACATTTGGGAGCGACGGCCCCGAAAAGCCCGGACCGTGACAGCAGAGGGAGAGCCACTGATCCTTTGTGAAAGCCTGGCTATTGAGAGCGGCCGTCTCCTTCGGCCATCACCTGTTTCCTCCCCAATTGCTTTGGCAGTTGAGCTTGAAAACCCCGGGGAAATGGGAAAGTTTGAAAAAGAGACCATTTGGAGCAGAGAAAATACATATATACATATATCTATAATATCTTGCCTTTTCTGCAACCCCCAATGCTTCCTAAACTTGGAGCTGGCAGCCAAGGACTTTGGAGAGGTCAAATACTTTGGACAGGGCTATCTCTCTAATCTATCTATCTATCTATCTATCTATCTATCTATCTTATCTGTTTATCTATTTATCTTATCTTACCAGCTGATCCCTAATCCATCTAAAACACAGACATGTGCCTTTCATCTCAAGAACAGACAAGCATCCCGAGCTCTGAGGATTATTACCTGGGAAGGAATCCCACTGGAGCATTGCAACACACCCAAATACCTCGGAGTCACTCTGGACCGTGCTCTGACCTACAAGAAGCACTGCCTGAACATCAAGCAAAAAGTGGGTGCTAGAAACAACATCATACGAAAGCTGACTGGCACAACCTGGGGATCACAACCAGATACAGTGATGACATCTGCCCTTGCGCTGTGCTACTCTGCTGCTGAGTACGCATGGCCAGTGTGGAACACATCTCACCACGCTAAAACAGTGGATGTGGCTCTGAATGAGACATGCTGCATTATCACGAGGTGTCTGCGCCCCACACCACTGGAGAAATTACACTGCTTAGCCGGTATTGCACCACCTGGCATCCGCCGGGAAGTAGCAGCCAATAGTGAAAGGACCAAGGAAGAGACATCTCCAGCTCATCCCCTGTTTGGGTATCAGCCAGCACACCAACGATTTAAATCTAGACATAGTTTTCTAAGATCTACAGAGACACTCGCTGGAACACCTCAGCAAGCGAGAATCCAAAAGTGGCAGGCTCAAACCCAGCACCTCAACCAATGGTTGATACCAAATGAGAGACTCTCCCCTGGGCACACAGAAGACTGGGCGACTTGGAAGGCATTGAACAGACTGCGTTCTGGCACCACGAGATGCAGAGCCAACCTTCAGAAATGGGGCCACAAAGTGGAATCCTCGACATGCGAGTGTGGAGAAGAGCAAACCACTGACCACCTGCTGCAATGCACCCTGAGCCCTGCCACATGATGCACCAGGGAGGACCTTCTTGCAGCAACACCAGAAGCACTCCAAGTGGCCAGATACTGGGCAAAGGACATTTAACCAGCTACCAAACTCACAAGTTGTGTATTTTTCTGTTTGTTTGCTTTGTTCTGTTAGACTGGTTGTTCTGACACGACAAATATAAAATATAAATCTTATCTGCCTGTCTGTCTTTCGATCTCTCATCTGGCCTTTTCTCCCATCTCCGCTGCTTCCTAAACTTGGAGCCTTTGCAGAGGTCAAATAGCTTGGACGGGGTTTTTCTCCAAAAGGCTAATGAAAATGGACATATTTAATCCTCGCGATCAGTTCAACCTGATGTTTATTTCTTTTCGAAAGAGCAAGGATTTGTCAAGCCCTCGTTGTTCCAGCAAAAACGTCATTCCCGGTTTCGTAAATCCGCAGCTGGGAGGAGGGCTGGGGAAAAGGGGTGAAAAGGCCTCGCGAAAGCAGGAGCCCTGAAACAGGCAAAGGCTCCTTCGTGACCCCAAACTTGGCAGGTGAGCGAGAGTGGAGGAGGTCGAAGGAGAGCCCGTGGACATCAAGCTTTTGTCTTGTTTTTACAAAGTTTTGGGTTTTTAATTAAACTACCTCTGTCAAGGTACAGCTTGAGCCTTCCTTATCAGGAATGCCAAAATCCAAAATGCTCCAAATTTGAAAGCGTTGGGTTTCATCCCTGACTGTACAAGTCTCTAGACCAGTGGTTCTCAACCTGGGTATATTGGGTATTTGTGCCAAATTTGGTCCAGTGAATGAAATTCAACCTCAGCAAGATGGAGTGGATGAGGGATTGGAGGACATCCAACCCCAAATTGGGAAAGAAGTCGTCCAGGAATACCTGGCCGCTCTAAATGAGTCCAAGTCCCCTTTCAGGGCCAGATCAACTCCACCCCAGAGTACTGAAGGAACTAGTGGAAGTCATTTCGGAACCATTGGCAACCATCTTTGAGAGTTCTTGGAGAACGGGAGAAGTTCCAGCAGATTGGAGGAGGGCCAATGTGGTCCCAATCTTCAAGAAGGGAAAAAAGGACGACCCAAACAACTACCGTCCGGTCAGCCTCACGTCGATACCGGGCAAGATTCTGGAAAAGATTGTTAAGGAAGCGGTCTGCAAACACTTAGAAACAAATGCAGTCATCGCTAATAGTCAACATGGATTTATCAAAAACAAGTCATGCCAGACTCATCTGATCTCTTTCTTCGATAGAGCTACAAGCTGGGTAGATGCGGGGAATGATGCCGTGGATGGAGCGTGTCTGGATTCCAGGAAGGCCTTCTTTGACAAGGTCCCCCATGACCTTCTGGCAAGGAAACTAGTCCAATGTGGGCGAGGCAAAACTACGGTGAGGTGGATCTGGAATTGGTTAAGTGGACGAACCCAGAGGGTGATTCTCCCCAAGGCTTCCTCCTCTTCATCCTGGAAAGAAGTGATGAGTGGAGTGCCATCAGGAGGGTTCCGTCCTGGGCCCGGTCCTGTTCAACATCTTTATTAATGACTTAGATGAAGGGTTAGAAGGCAGGATCATCAAGTTTGCAGATGACACCAAATTGGGAGGGATAGCCAAGACCCCAGAGGACAGGAGCAGGACTCAAAGGGATCTTGACAGATTAGAGAGATGAAGGGCCAAAACTAACACAAGGAAGTTCAACAGTGACAAATGCAAGATACTCCACTTTGGCAGAAAAAATGAAATGCAAAGATACAGAATGGGGGACAATGCCTGGCTCGAGAGCAGGCCGTGTGAAAAAGATCTTGGAGTCCTCGTGGACAACAAGTTAAACATGAGCCAACAATGTGATGTGGTGGCAAAAAAGCCAATGGGATGTTGGCCTGCATCAAGAGGAGCCTAGTGTCTAGATCTAATGAAGTCATGCTCCCCATGCTCTATTCTGCTTTGGTTAGACCACACCTGGAATATTGTGTCCAATTCTGGGCACCACAACTCAAGAGAGATATTGACAAGCTGGAATGTGTCCAGAGGAGGGCGACTAAAATGATCAATGGTCTGGAGAACAAGCCCTATGAGGAGCGGCTTAGGGAACTGGGCATGTTTAGCCTGAAGAAGAGAAGGCTGAGAGGAGACATGATAGCCATGTATAAATATGTGAGAGGAAGCCACAGGAAGGAGGAGGGAGCAAGCTTCCTTTCTGCTTCCTTGGAGACTAGGACGCAATGGAACAATGGCTTCAAACTACAAGAGAGGAGATTCCATCTGAACATTAGGAAGAACTTCCTGACTGTGAGAGCCGTTCAGCAGTGGAACTCTCTGCCCCGGAGTGTGGTGGAGGCTCCTTCTTGGGAAGCTTTTAAGCAGAGGCTGGATGGCCATCTGTCAGGGGTGCTTTGAATGCAACATTCCTGCTTCTTGGCAGAATGGGGTTGGACTGGATGGCCCAGGAGGTCTCTTCCAACTCTTTGATTCTATGATTCTAAGTATACGAGGACCTTTGGACAGCACAGATAAGGGATCTACGAGACATCGATGAATGTCTCATTTAGAACTGGGTCCCATCTCCCAGGTATTTGCATATTGTTGAGGAATCTGAGCTGTTAGGCTCAAAATAACCCTCAGTTGGGGTGATTCCACCATAAATATAGCAGAGGACCAGAAGCACACTTCATAACCAGCAGAAACTTACAATGGATGAGCCGGGATAAGCTTCTGTTCCTTAGGATGGATCAGGGTTGCAGAGTCCGAACTTTTGTTGTTGCTGCTGTTCATTCATTTAGTCTTTTCCAACTCTTGGTGACCTCCTGGACCATCCTATGCCAGAGCTCCCTGTCGGCCGTCACCACCCCCAGCTCCTTCAAGGTCAATCCAGTCCTTGAAGGATTCCAACCACCCACCTTGCCCATGGTCGCCCCCTCTTCCTTTTTCCTTCAATTTCGCCCAGCATCATTGTCTCCTCATAATGTTTGCTGTCTCTTCATAATGTGGTCACAGTAGTTCAACTTTGTCTCTCATCTCCTTCCCTCCAATGAGCAGTCAGGCTTTATTTTCTGAAGTATGGACTGGTTGGACCTTTTCCGCAGTCCAAGAACTCCCATGACCAACAGAAAATACTTGAAGTCTTTGGTGGGCACTGACCTTGAGTTTGGGAGTTGTAGTTCACCTACATCCAGAGAGCACTGTGGACTCAAACAATGATGGATCTGGACCACACTTGGCACAACACTCAATACCCCTTAATATGAACACAGATGGAGTTTGGGGGAAATAGACCTTAACATTTGGGAGTTGTAGTCACTGGGATTCACAGTTCACCTACAATCAAAGAGCATTCTGAACCCCATGAACAACAGAATCCAGGCCTGTAGCAAGGGGGGGTTAGGGGTTCAACCCCCCCCCCCCCCCCGAAATCTTTCAGGTTAAAAAAAACAACAACTGGTTTACTCATGAATTTTAACTGGTGAACCAAATCCCCCTGCTAAGTCTATGAGATGCAAAAAATCAAGAGTCCCTCCAGAACTGCAAGCATTATCTCAAGCAAATATTGACAATTTATTCACACTGCCATTACTTGCAGCAATAGCTGATGTAGTGAAGCAACCAAGTTGGGGGGGGGGGTGTTGAATGCTCTCATTAAGGAGGCCAGACTTGGTGGAGGTGGTTGACAGGGGCCGAGCTGCAGGCTATTGAAGGCTGCTCTGCCCCCTGCAGCTGTGCTCTTTGCTTCAGCGTGAGCAAAGAGGCAGCTTTCAACCCCCCCCCCCCCAATTTTCAACCCCCCCCAATTTTCAAAACTCCCCCCCCCCTGAAATTTTCAGCCCTCCCCGAAATTTTTTTCTGGCTATGGCCCTGACAGAATCGGAGCAAGCTTCCCACACAGAACACCCACAACCAACAGAAAATACTGAAGGCCATCCAGTCCAACTCTCTTAACCTGGGCAGGAAAATGTAATCAGAGCCCTCCTGACAATGAGCCATCCAGTCATAAATATAGATAGATAGATAGATAGATAGATAGATAGATGATAGATAGATAGATAGATAGATAGATAGATAGATAGATAGGATTCACACACAGAGAGATATAGTATCATAGATTTGAAAGGGACCCTTAAAGAAGGACAATGATATCTTGCCCAGGGTGAGCAAACTCTCCACATCAACACTGACAAAGAAACAGCAAGAAATACTGTTTACCCACAAGCATCAAGACATCACATAAGTCAGAAACCAACACTTTCTCATTACTTTATTTTCCAGATCAACAGACTGGGCCACAGCAACGCCTGGCAGGGGACAGCTAGTACATAACAAATCTATATAAATAAAAATGTAATGTTAGATTGTAGGATTAACATAACTCAAAAACCAGTGGATGAATTGACACCAAATTTGGACACAAGACACCTCTCAGGCCAAAGATACAGAATGGGGGACAATGCCTGGCTCGAGAGCAGTACGTGTGAAAAAGACCTTGGAGTCCTCGTGGACAAGAAGTTAAACATGAGCCAGGAATGTGATGTGGCGGCAAAAAAGGCCAATGGGATTTTGGCCTGCATCAAGAGGAGCATAGTGTATAGGTCCAGGGAAGTCCTGCTCCCCATGCTCTATTCTGCTTTGGTTAGACCACTTTACCTGGAATATGGTGTCCAGTTCTGGGCACCACAATTCAAGAGAGAGATTGACAAGCTGGAATGTGTCCAGAGGAGGGCGACTCAAATGATCAAGGGTCTGGAGAACAAGCCCTATGAGGAGCGGCTTAGGGAACTGGGCATGTTTAGCCTGAAGAAGAGAAGGCTGAGAGGAGATATGATAGCCATGTATAAATATGTGAGAGGAAGCCACAGGGAGGAGGAGGGAGCAAGCTTCCTTTCTGCTTCCTTGGAGACTAGGACGCAATGGAGCCATGGCTTCAAACTACAAGGAAGGAGATTCCATCTGAACATGAGGAAGAACTTCCTGACTGTGAGAGCCGTTCAGCAGTGGAACTCTCTGCCCCGGAGTGTGGTGGAGGCTCCTTCTTTGGAAGCTTTTAAGCAGAGGCTGGATGGCCATCTGTTAGGGGTGATTTGAATGCAATATTCCTGCTTCTTGGCAGAATGGGGTTGGACTGGATGGCCCACGAGGTCTCTTCCAACTCTTTGATTCTAGGATTCTAGGATTCTATGATTCTATGAGTGACCATCACTCATAAAAACACCGAATAACACAAAAAAGCCAAAAGATGCTATAGTGCATGCACGAAAATGACTCTCCTTGGCAAACAAAACACACAATAGCATACCCACACACTCTTCTGGACTACAACTCCCATCATCACCTAGACCAGGCTCTTTAGGAGAGGTGGAGGATCCAAATGCACTGCTTCCAAGCTGCAAGCTTTCTTCTCCTTGGATTTCTTTGAGAGCATCCCCATCCCTGCATATTTCCAATTTCCTATTCCTGGACTGCAACTCCCAGGATTCCTCCAAATAGATAGATTAGATAGTCCTTTGCCTTTGATGCCTCCCCAAACTCTAACTCCCAGGATTCCACAGCATGGATCCATACGGCAATTCCAGTTGGGTGAAAGTGCATTAACTCTGCAGTGCGGACGCTCCCTCCGCCTCGGCCTGCCTCCCTCTCGGCCTTTCGCCTTCATCTGGGCCACATCTGCAGGCGTTTAGTCCTCGCGATGTCACGGATAACCATCTATTACATGGCCAATTTTGGATGAATGTGTTTCTAATAATCTGCCGGTATTTAACATATTATTACTGTCACCTTAAACTGAGAATTAGATTTATAAGGGAGCCGCGGAGAGGGTGGAATGCCTGCCTGCCACGTGTTGCGCCGAGGAGCAGGCGCTGATCAGAAACAGGGCTCGGCTCCCCGAAGGAAACCCCCCGCGCCCAGGGACCTGCTCTTAATAATAACCGGGCCCTTCAAAAGGAACAATTACCGTATCGGCCCTTGTAAAGAGGCGGCCGGCTTGCTTAAGGCTTTGCAGACACGAGGCTGGGGTTTAAGTGCGACCAAGGAGCGGACGGGGAACACGTTGGGGGGAACTAAAGGTCAGGAGGCAGAAAGATGCCACGGCTCCAAAACACAAGGAACCCGGCTGCATCTGCCCTGCAGAAGGGATGGAGCCCGGCACTCATTGAGTTGTCGTTTGGTTAGATATTTAGAGTGCATCTGCACTGTAACATTAAAGCAGTTTGGCACCACTTTAACTCCCATATGCACAATGCTATGGAACTCTGGGAGTTGTCGTTTGGTGAGATATTGGTGTATCTGCACTGTAACATTAATGCAGTTTGGGTACCACTTTAACTTCCATATGGCTCAGTACTATGGAATCCTCGGAGTTGTCGTTTGGTGAGATATTGGTGTATCTGCACTGTAACATTAATGCAGTTTGGCACTATTTTAACTGCCATATGCACAATGCTCTGGAATCCTCGGAGTTATCGTTTGGTGAGATATTCAGAGTGCATCTGCACTGTAACATTAATGCAGTTTGGGCACCACTTTAACTGCCATGTGGCTCAATGCTATGGAATCCTAGGAGTAGTCATTTGGTGAGATATTTAGAGCGCATCTGCACTGTAACATTAATGCAGTTTGGCACCGCTTTAACTGCCATTTGGCTTAATTCTATGGCATCCTGGAAGTTGGGTGAGGTATTGGTTGCACCTGCACTACAAACGTAATGCAGTTTGGCACCGCTTTAACTTCCATTTGGCTCGATGCTATGGAATCCTAGGAGTTGTAATTTGGTAAGATATTGGGTGCATCTGCACTGCAACATTAATGCAGTTTGGCACTACTTCAACTGCTATATGGGTCAATGCTATGGAATCCTAGGAGTTGTCATTTGGTGAGATATTTAGAGCGCATCTGCACTGAAACATTAATGCAGTTATGCACCGCTTTAACTGCCATGTGGCACGATGCTATGGAACCCTGGGAGTTGTCGTTTGGTGAGATATTGGTGCATCTGCACTGTAACATTAATGCAGGTTGGCACCACTTTAACTCCCATATGCACAATGCTATGGAACTCTGGGAGTTGTCGTTTGGTGAGATATTGGTGTATCTGCACTGTAACATAAATGCAGTTTGGCACCACTTCAACTACCATTTGGCTCAATGCTATGGAATCCTAGGAGTTGTCATTTGGTGAGATATTTAGAGCACATCTGCACTGAAACATTAATGCAGTTTGGCACCGCTTTAACTGCCATTTGGCTTGATTCTATGGCATCCTGGAAGTTGGGAGTTTGGTGAGATATTGGGTGCATCAGCACTGTAACATTAATGCAGTTTGGCACCACTTTAACTGCCATATGGCTCAGTACTATGGAATCCTCGGAGTTGTCGTTTGGTGAGATATTGGTGCATCTGCACTGTAACATAAATGCAGTTTGGCACCACTTCAACTGCCATATGGTAGAATCTTCGGAGTTCTAGTTTGGTGAGATATTGGTGCATCTGCACTGTAACATAAATGCAGTTTGGTACCACTTCAACTGCCATTTGGCTTAATGCTATGGAATCCTAGGAGTAGTCATTTGGTGAGATATTTAGAGCGCATCTGCACTGAAACATTAATGCAGTTTGGCACCGCTTTAACTGCCATTTGGCTTGATTCTATGGCATCCTGGAAGTTGGGAGTTTGGTGAGATATTGGGTGCATCAGCACTGTAACATTAATGCAGTTTGGCACCACTTTAACTGCCATATGGCTCAGTACTATGGAATCCTCGGAGTTGTCGTTTGGTGAGATATTGGTGCATCTGCACTGTAACATAAATGCAGTTTGGCACCACTTCAACTGCCATATGGCTCAATTCATAGAATCTTCGGAGTTCTAGTTTGGTGAGATATTGGTGCATCTGCACTGTAAAATTAATGCAGTTTGGTACCACTTCAACTGCCATATGGCTCAATGCTAGGGAATCCTTGGAGTTGTCGTTTGGTGAGATATTGGTGCATCTGCACTGTAAAATTAATGCAGTTTGGCATCACTTCAACTGCTATATGGCTCAATTCATAGAATCCTCAGTTCTAGTTTGGTGAGATATTGGGTGCATCTGCACTGTAACATTTATGGAAGTCTGTTTGGTGAGATATTGGGTGCATCTGCACTGTAACATTAATGCAGTTTGGCACCACTTCAACTGCCATACGCACAATGCTAAGCAATGTATTGTTGAAGGTTTAGCAAATGCTAAGCAATCTTGGAAGTTGGGAGTTTGGTTAGATATTTAGAGCGCATCTGCACTGTAACATTAATGCAGTTTGGCACCACTTTAACTTCCATTTGGCTCAATGCTATGGAATCCTCGGAGTTGTCGTTTGGTGAGATATTGGTGCATCTGCACTGTAAAATTAATACAGTTTGGCACCACTTCAACTGCCATATGGCTCAATTCATAGAATCCTCGGAGTTCTAGTTTGGTGAGATATTGGTGCATCTGCACTGTAACATTTATGGAAGTCTGTTTGGTGAGATATTGGGTGCATCTGCACTGTACAATTAATACAGTTTGGCACCACTCTAACTGCCATTTGGCTTGATTCTATGGCATCCTGGAAGTTGGGAGTTTGGTGAGGTATTGGGTGCATCTGCACTATAAAATTAATACAGTTTGGGCACCACTTTAACTGCCATGTGGCACAATGCTATGGAACCCTGGAAGTTGTCGTTTGGTGAGATATTGGTCCATCTGCACTGTAAAATTAATGCAGTTTGGCATCACTTCAACTGCTATATGGCTCAATTCATGGAATCCTCAGAGTTGTAATTTGGTGAGATATTGGTGCATCTGCACTGTAAAATTAATGCAGTTTGGCAACACTTCAACTGCCGTATGCTCAATGCTAGGGAATCCTGGAAGCTGGAATTTGGTGAGATATTGAGTGCATCTGCACTGTACAATTAATGCAGCTTGGCATGACTTTAACTGCCATATGGCTCAATGCTAGGTGAAACATCAGCCCTCTTTGGCTGAGAAAGATCAAGACTTTGTAAAACTAAAGCTCCCAGGATTCCATAGTATTGCACAATGGGAGTTAAAGTGTGCTCGCATCCTGGGGCTCCTGGGAGTTGTAGTTTTACAAGGCCTTCCGCCTTCTTTGCCAGCTTCAACTGCTGCAAACCAAGGTCAATGCGAAGCTGCTCCCTCCCTCAAAGTGGCTACATCATCAACGAAAGTGTGAAGCGCCTTTAAAGATTAATCCACACTGTACAATTAATGCAGTCTGAATCTTTTTCAAACTGCTATGGCTCAATGTGATGGAATCCCATGACCTGTAGTTTTGCAAGGTTTGGAGCCTTCTTTAACAATGAGGGCTGTGACCTCACCAAACTACAAATCCCAGGATTGCATAACATAACCGAATAGAAAGAGAAAGAAGCAGAGGAAGAGGAGGGAAAAGAAGGGGGGAAAAGAGTAAAGGAAGAGGAAGAGGAGGAAGAGAAAGAAGGAGGAGGAGGAGGAAGCAAAGAAGAAGAGGAAGGGAAGAAAGAAAAAATGAAGGAGGAGAAGGGGAAGGAGGAAGAAGAAGAAGAAGAGGAAGAAGAAGAGGAAGAAGAAGAGGAAGAAGAGAAAAATCAGAAGAGGAGGTGGAAGAAGAAAAATGAGTAAATGGAGAAAAGAAGAAGAGGAAGGAGTGGAGGAGGAGGAAGTAAAGAGGAGAAAAACGTAGAGGAAGATAAAAGAGGAGGAGAAAGAGAAGAAGAGGAAGGAGAGAAAGAAAAATAAGTGGGGGAGGTGGGAAACAGGAGAATGAAAAGAGGAAGAAAAGAAAAATCAGGGGATGAGATGGAAGAGAAATAATAATATGAAGAAAAGATGAGAATGGAGAAAAGAAGACAAAGGAAAGAAAGAAGAGGTGGAAGAAAAAGAAGAGGGAGAAGTAAGACTAAAATGATCAAGGGTCTGGAGAACAAGCCCTATGAGGAGCGGCTTAAGGAGCTGGGCATGTTTAGCCTGAAGAAGAGAAGGCTGAGTGAATATATGATGAGGGCCATGGGTAAATATGTGAGAGGAAGCCACAGGGAGGAGGAGGGAGCAAGCTTCCTTTCTGCTTCCCTGGAGACAAGGACGCGGAGCAATGGCTTCAATCTACAAGAGAGGAGGTTCCATCTGAACATGAGGAAGAACTTCCTGACTGTGAGAGCCGTTCAGCAGTGGAACTCTCTGCCCCGGAGTGTGGTGGAGGCTCCTTCTTTGGAAGCTTTTAAGCAGAGGCTGGATGGCCATCTGTCAGGGGTGATTTGAATGCAATATTCCCGCTTCTTGGCAGAATGGGGTTGGACTGGATGGCCCATGAGGTCTCTTCCAACTCTTTGATTCTAGGATTCTAAGAGGAATTAAAAATAGGAGGAGTAGGAAGAAAAGGAAAAAGGAGGAGGAAGAAGAAAGAGAATAAGAGAAAGGAGAGGAGAAGAGGAGGAAGGAAGAGGAGGAAAAAAGAAGAGGAAGAAGAAAAGGAAAAAAGGAGCAGGAAGAAGAAAGAGAAGAAGAGAAAGGAGAGGAAGATAAGGAGGAAGAAAAGGAAGAGGAAGAAAAAAGGAAGAGGAGGAAAAAAAGAAGAGGAAGAAAAAATAGAAGGAGGAGGAAGAAAAAGAAAAAAGGAGAAGGAACAAAAAAGACAAGAAGAGAAAGGAGAGGAAATGGAGGAGGAAGAAAAGGAAGAGGAAGAAAAAAGAAGAGGAGGAAAAAAGATGAGGAATCAAAAATAGCAGGAGGAAGAAAAAAGCAGAAGAGGAATAAGAAAGAGAAGAAGAAGGAAGAAGGAGAAGGAGAAGAGGGGGGAAAGGGGGCCGAATGCTATGGTCTCCTGGGAGTTTTAGTTTGGCAAGGTCTACAGTGCAGATTCACCCGGAGGCAACTGCAACGCCACTCTTGTTTTCTTATGAAGGTGATGAACCTCCGCAGAGTTGATTTATTTGCAAGCTCCCAGTTCCTGAAATAGTGCGAATGCTTGGCATTCCTCGGCATTGTGTTCTTAGGCAATGGGAGCGCATTCTCATCATCATCATCATAAATGTTGTTTGTCCGGCACCCAGTGGCCCAAACAACAACACGGAGACCCGCCGAGCATGGAAATGTGCAAGGCCGCAAGCAAAACAGGGGGCAAGAAAAGAAAACTCTGGGCCAAGTCGGGTCCTGGCTCAGGGGCAGAGCAATGTCTTATTACAAGGCAGTCCTATTACAGGTCAAGAGCCCTATTCTTGACCTGTATCTTCTCCCACAAAGCCAACCTTAAAAACTCTGGCATAGACTGTGAGAATTGGGAAGCCCTGGCCCTTGACCGCTCCAGCTGGAGGTCAGCTGTGACCAGCAGTGCTGCAGAATTTGAGGAGGCACGAGTGGAGGGTGAAAAAGAGAAACGTGCCAAGAGGAAGGCGTGTCAAGCCAACCCCGGCCGAGACCGCCTTCCACCTGGAAACCAATGCCCTCCTCACTGCGGAAGAAGATGCGGGTCAAGAATAGGTCTCCACAGCCACAGGTGGTGTTGGATTTCAGTCTCAATGTTGACATTTGTAGATAATCCACATTTCACAGGCATAGAACATGCTTGGGAGGACAATGACTTTATAAACAAGCACCTTACGGATGTCCCGGTCCTCAAACACTCTCTGCTTCATTTGGAAGAATGCTGCACTCGCAGAGCTCAGGCAGTGTTGTATTTCAGTCTCAATGTTGACGTCTGTAGACAGTCCATGTTTCACAGGTGTATATCAGGGTTGGGAGGACAATAGCTTTATAAACAAGCACCTTGGTCTCCCTACGGATGTCCCGGTCCTCAAACACTCTCTGCTTCATTCGGAAAAATGCTGCACTCGCAGAGCTCAGGCAGTGTTGTATTTCAGTCTCAATGTTGACGTCTGTAGATAGTCCACGTTTCACAGGCATAGAACATGCTTGGGAGGACAATGACTTTATAAACAAGCACCTTACGGACATCCTGGTCCTCAAACACTCTCTGCTTCATTCGGGAAAATGCTGCACTCGCAGAGCTCAGGCAGTGTTGTATTTCATTCTCAATGTTGACGTCTGTAGACAGTCCATGCTTCCAATTCTATAATTCTATGATCTATATTAAATAATTAATACAGTTTGCAGGCCCGTAGCCAGGATTTCGTTTCGGGGGGGGGGGGGGGGCTAAAAAATTTTCAAGGGGGGTTTCGGGGGGGCTGAGTTTCGGGGGGGGGGGCTGAGTCTGAGTGAAAGAGGGTCTACCCTACCCCAATAATACCCCCATGCATATGGGATATATTGAGTATGGTGATCAGATCATGATATGAATAAACATAACAGTTTAAATAATGCACCAGTAAGGACTTTTCGCGAACCACCATGAGAATTTCGGGGAGGGGGCTGAAGCCCCTCAAGCCCCCCCCCCCCCCCGGCTACATGCCTGGCAGTTTGACCCCACTTGTACTTGGTTAATGCTTATGGAATGGTGGGACTTGTAGTTTGACAAGGATCTTGAGTCATCCCTGCTGGTGCTGCACCAAACTCCAGCTCTGCAGAGCACCGAGCCATGGCCGTTCAAGTGGGGTCAACGTGTAGAGAGCGAAGCCTCCTTCCTGCGTTGCTAGCAGCCAGCCTCATCTGTTTCTAACTTGGGAGAGGTCCTTTGGAGTGCGGCGTTGTGGAGGCCGTGTTGTTGTGCGGTTGCGCTTCTTGAACTCCTTCCTCGTCCTTTCCTGGCTGCCCTCTTCCCGCCCGAGTTCAAGATGATGGAGCATCAGGCGCAGAAGAAACAGCCGCCCCGCTTCCAAGTCTGTTGATTGTTTGGAAGCGCAAGCGGCGATTTGAAACAATGCTGGAAAGCCTTCCTGGAGTTTGCAAGCGGCTCCGGCAGACTGCGAGGAACCAGGGCTTGACCCCGACTCCAGCAGGTGTTGGCTGGGCCTCTTCGGTCCTGGAAAGAGCCACGGGCCGAGGGGGGATCCAGGAGTCAAGGGGAGGGCCCAGGCCCCACAATAAGCATCCATCCTGACCCTTGCATGCGAAATCCTGGGCTGTATCTACACTGAATCACTTGAACTGCCATGGCTGCGGTCATAGAATCATAGAATCCTAGGGTTGGAAGAGACCTGGTGGGCCATCATCCAGTCCAATCCCATTCTGCCAAGAAGCAGGACAATCGCATTCAAAGCACCCCTGACAGATGGCCATTAGGCATGGGCAATCCATGGTTGTAAATGATTCTAAAGGGGAGCCCTCTCAGCCCAGTCATAGCTAATTTCTACATGGAAAAACAAGCCCTGGAAACAGCAACCAAAAAGCCCACGATATGGTTCAGATATGTGGATGACGCTTTTTGGAGCCATGGAGAAGAAGAACTCAACAGGTTCCTGGACCATCTCAACAGCATCCACCCAAATATATGGTTTAGATATGTGGATGACACTTTCACCATTTGGAGCCATGGAGAAGAAGAACTCAACAGGTTCCTGGACCATCTCAACAGCATCCACCCAAATATATGGTTTAGATATGTGGATGACACTTTCACCATTTGGAGCCATGGAGAAGAAGAACTCAACAGGTTCCTGGACCATCTCAACAGCATCCACCCAAATATATGGTTTAGATATGTGGATGACACTTTCACCATTTGGAGCCATGGAGAAGAAGAACTCAACAGGTTCCTGGACCATCTCAACAGCATCCACCCAAATATATGGTTTAGATATGTGGATGACACTTTCACCATTTGGAGCCATGGAGAAGAAGAACTCAACAGGTTCCTGGACCATCTCAACAGCATCCACCCAAATATATGGTTTAGATATGTGGATGACACTTTCACCATTTGGAGCCATGGAGAAGAAGAACTCAACAGGTTCCTGGACCATCTCAACAGCATCCACCCAAATATATGGTTTAGATATGTGGATGACACTTTCACCATTTGGAGCCATGGAGAAGAAGAACTCAACAGGTTCCTGGACCATCTCAACAGCATCCACCCAAATATATGGTTTAGATATGTGGATGACACTTTCACCATTTGGAGCCATGGAGAAGAAGAACTCAACAGGTTCCTGGACCATCTCAACAGCATCCACCCAAACATCTAGTTCACCATGGAAGAAGAAAATGAAGGAAGACTGTCTTTTCTAGATGTCCTAGTCATCCGCAAACCAGATCAACAATTGGGTCACACCATCTACAGGAAACCCACACACACAGGTAGATATCTACACAAAAACTCCAACCATCACCCAAGTCAACAAAGAAGCACCATTAAAGCCTTGGCAGACCATGCAAAAAGAATCTGCAAAGCCCACCTCCTCCAAGATGAACTGGACCACCTCAACTGGGCTCTCCAGGCCAATGGAGACTCCACCTCAAACCTCAGAAGAGCTGCAAGACAACCGAGAAGAAGCCACGAGTGTTGAGACAAAGGTCCACCCAGAGGAAAAGTGTTCTTGCCAGACATCAAGGGAACCACTGACCGCAGAGGGAAGATGAGGAGGAAACACAACAGACAAACTATGTACAGACCCACCAAGAAAATCTAACCAATGCTCCGTTCAGCAAAGGACAAGAGGGATCTTCTCATCTCTCCAGGAGTCTACCATGTACCATGCAGCTGTGGACAAGTCTCCATAGGGACAACCAACTGCAGTGCCCAGACACGCATCAAGGAACATGGAAGGCACTGCAGACTCCTTCAACCAGAGAAGTCAGCCATAGCAGAGCACCTGATGAACCAGCCTGGACACAGCAGATTATTTGAGAACACACAAATGCTGGACCACTCTCACAACCACCATGTCAGGCTACACAGAGAAACCACTGAAATCCACAAGAAGCAGGTGGACAATTTCAACAGAAAGGAGGAAACCATGAAAATGAACAAAATCTGGCTACCTGTATTAAAAAAAAACCTCTAAAATTACAACAGCAAAACAACAGAGAGGAAACAAACAAGGACATCTAATCACCTCTCAACAAAAGTTTGCTCCAGGCACTGTCAAGCCATTATATGCGAATCAAGGTGGTCAGTTGAAACATTCACATCTTCCTCCAGCAGACAAGAGTCCTTTGTCCCACCCTGGTCTTTCCACAGATATATAAACCCATTTTCCTACTTCCAACAGACCTCACTGCCTCTGAGGATGCTTGCCATAGATGCAGGCGAAACGTCAGGAGAAAAATTGCCTCCAGAACATGGCCATATAGCCCAAAAAACCCCTACAACAACCCTGTATCTACACTGTTGCATTGATGCAGTTTGGAATCACTTGAACTGCCATGACTGGAGTCATATAATCATAGAATCAGAGTTGGAAGAGACCTGGTGGGCCATTCGGTCCAGCCCCTTCTTTCTGCTATGTAGGAAAAACACCATCAAAGGACCCCCAACGGATGGCCATCCGGCTTCTGTTGCAAACCCCCCAAAGAGTCATAGGATCATAGAATCCTAGAATTGGAAGAGACCTGGTGGGTCATCATCCAGTCCAACCCCATTCTGCCAAGAAGCAGGACAATAGCGTTCAAAGCACTCCTGACAGATGGCCATTAGGTATGGGCAATCCGTGGTTGTAAATGGTTCTAAAGTACTTACAAAACTAAAGTTCTGGTGGTGAAAACTAGGGAGCGCTGGTGCTTTGCTTCTACAGTGTTGCTAAGGTACTGGTGGTGAAAATTTCAGAACTCTAACAAAACTTTCGAAATTTCATTATAAATTGCAGTTCCTAATTGGTTCTGTCATAAAAATCTCCAATAATGAAATAATAATGAAAATTTGAAATTTTGCCTAGTGTCTAGATCCAGGGAAGTCCTGCTCCCCATGCTCTATTCCGCCTTGGTTAGACCACACCTGGAATATCGTGTCCAATTCTGGGCACCACAATTCAAGAGAGATATTGACAAGCTGGAATGTGTCCAGAGGAGGGCGACTAAAATGATAAAAGATCTGGAGAACAAGCCCTATGAGGAGCGGCTTAAGGAGCTGGGCATGTTTAGCCTGAAAAAGAGAAGTCTGAGAGGAGACATGAGGAGGACCATGGATAAATATGTGAGAGGAAGTTATAGGGAGGAGGGAGCAGGCTTCCTTTCTGCTGCCCTGGAGACTAGGACACAATGGAACAATGGCTTCAAACTATGAGAAAGGAGATTCCACCTGAACAATGGCTTCAAACTACAGGAAAGGAGATTCCATCTGAATATTAGGAAGAACTTCCTGACTGTGAGAGCTGTTCAGCAATGGAACTCTCTGCCCAGGAGTGTGGTGGAGGCTACTTCTTTGGAGGCTTTGAAGCAGAGGCTGGATGGCCATCTGTCAGGGGTGCTTTGAATGCGATTTTCCTGCTTCTTGGCAGAATGAGGTTGGACTGGATGATGGCCCACCAGGTCTCTTCCAAATCTAGGATTCTGTGATTCTTCCAGTGCAACTCTACAGTCAACTTCTGCAGCAGTTGTCCATGATCATGCTGGAGGACAGATAAAAGCCTAGAGAAGAGTCCTCCAACACAATTCTACAAACAAGGTCAACTGAGAGAAGGGTCCTTTCTAGGAATCTCTGTCTCCCATCACCTTTTTTTGAAGTTGACAACTGTCTCCAGGTTTTTTTAGGCCCTCCACAGTGCAATTCTTTGGGCAATTGTAGTGGAAATTAACCATAGATCAGGAATCTCCAAGTCTTCTAGCACAATCTTAAAGTCAACTTCCATACGTCGTTAATCATGCTGGAGGACCCATAATTGCTTAGAGAAAGGTTCTCTTTGAATCTCCGTGTTAATGCCGTTTGACCCCACTTGTACTTGGTTAATGCTTATGGAATGGTGGGACTTGTAGTTTGCAAGGATCTTGAGTCATCCCTGCTGGTGTTGCACCAAACTTCAACTCCAAACTCCTTCGGTATATCTCTGTGGTCAGCTTCTGCAGGACATGGACTATGGAGTCATGCCAGAGGACCTATACATGGCTAAAGAAGGGTTCTCTTTTGGAATCTTTAGATCCTGCTCCAGTTTGCAGCCCTGTCAATCCATCTTTCCAAAGACCTTGCACCTTGCAGATCCCAGAACAGGTGTCCTCAGGGCTTTGGGTCTTTTCCAGATGCCTAATTCTGGCCGCCTTTCCATGACGAACGAGGACCCAGCTGACTTAGAATAGAATAGGATAGAATAGAATCAAAGAGTTGGAAGAGACCTCCTGGGCCATCCAGTCCAACTCCATTTGGCCAAGAAGCAGGAATATTGCATTCAAATCACCCCTGACAGATGGCCATCCAGCCTCTGCTTCAAAGCTTCCAAAGAAGGAGCCTCCACCACACTCTGGGGCAGAGAGTTCCACTGCTGAACGGCTCTCACAGTCAGGAAGTTCTTAGAATCATAGAATCCAAGAGTTGGAAGAGACCTCCTGGGCCATCCAGTCCAACCCCATTCTGCCAAGAAGCAGGAATATTGCATTCAAAGCACCCCTGACAGATGGCCATCCAGCCTCTGTTTCAAAGCTTCCAAAGAAGGAGCCTCCACCACACTCCCTCCGGGGCAGAGAGTTCCACTGCTGAACGGCTCTCCCAGTCAGGAAGTTCTTCCTCATGTTCAGGTGGAATCTCCTCTCTTGAAGTTTGAAGCCATTGTTCCATTGCGTCCTAGTCTCCAAGGAAGCAGAAAGGAAGCTTGCTCCCTCCTTAAGATGTCGTGCTCCGGTTCCTTGTGTTTGCCTTGGCTCTGCTGGGAAAGCCATGAGGACGCGATCTGGAGAAGGCCGATGAGCTCATGGGGAGCCTCCCTTGTCCTTGACCCAAGCCAAGACAAGACAAGCCAAGGAGGAACGGGGTTTCCATCACAGCTTTGGGGACGCTCCGTTTTTTCCATTCCTCCTCCTCCTCTCTATTTATAAGACGGATTCCCTTCCCTCCGGGGACAGTCCCGCGCTGCTATGACTTTCTGCCGTGTGAATAATCCCCATATTTCATTGCTGTTGATGGGCCTCCAGATGCAGCGCTGAAATGGGAAATGTCCTTTGCGCGCTTGGAACACGATGAACATTTATCATCAGAAGAATGCAAAGGATGGTTTCACCATCTTACCAGAACTGTCTTTGGGTGCATCTACACTATAGAATTAATGCAGTTTGGGACCACTTTAGTATCTGCAGCACAGTGCTATGGAATCCTAGGAGTTGCTCTTTGACAAGATCTTCCACCTTCTCTGCTGAAGAAGGCTGCTGCGTCTCCGAACTACAATTGCCAGAATTCCATAGCACTGAGCCCAAACTAGTGCCAAAGTGGTGCCAAACTGCATTAATTCAACAGTATAGATGTAGACTTTATGCTTTGAGTTGGTTTTCAGGTCTATTCCAATAAGACGTTCTTGGTGGTGTGAGGAGACCAAGCCACCTTGCCTGTCTCCTGAGGAATCTATGATTCTGTGAATCTGTCTAAGGACCAAGTAGCAACAGTCAGAACTGACCCTGGAACAACAGATTGGTTCAAGATTGGGAAAGGAGCACGGCAGGGTTGTCTACTCTCACCCATCCTATTCAACTTGTATGTAGAACACATCATGCAACACGTGCAGAGCTTGAGGAATGCAAGGCTGGAGTTATGGAGTTAGAATGGCTGGAAGAAACATCAGCAACCTTAGATATGCAGATGACACCACTTTGATGGATGTAAGTGAGGAGGAGCTGAGGAGCCTTCTCACCAAGGTGAAAGAAGGAAGCGCAAAAGCTGGGTTACAGCTAAATATATTTTTAAAAAAGCAAGGTTATGGCAACAAGAATGATTGGCAACTGGGAAATAGAGGGAGAAAACATGGAGGCAGAGACAAACTTTGTATTTCTAGGCGCAAAGATGAGTGCAGACGCAGACTGCAGCCAGGAAATCAGGAGACACTTACTTCTTGGGAGGAGAGCAAGGAACCATATCAATCAAAGAGTGAAGAGTAGAGACATCACACTGACTGGCCAGGAAACTAGAAGACGTTTACCTCTTGGGAGGAGAGCAATGTCCAATCTCGATAAAATAGTAAAGAGTAGAGACATCAGATTGGCAACCAAGATCCATTGCCTAGTCAAAGCCATGGTCTTCCCTATAGTCACCGACGGATGTGAGAGCTGGACCTTAGGGAAGGCTGAGCGGAGGGAGGCACTTTTGAAGTGTGGTGCTGAAAGAAGGGGGCTGGAGGTCGCACTCAACCTCAGGTGTTGGAATGTGGCTTTGAGAAATGGGGCTCAAAACCCCACTTAGCCAGATGCTTTTGAACTGTGGTGTTGGAGGAAAGTTCTGAGGGTGCCTTGGACTGCAAGAAGGTCCAACCAGTCCATACTTCAGGAAATACAGGCAGACTGTTCATTGGAAGAAATGATAGTAGAGGCAAAGTTGAAGTCCTTTGGCCACATCATGAGAAGAAAGGAAAGCTTAGAGAAGACAATGATGTTGGGGAAAATGGAAGGAAAAAGGAAGAGATGCTGACCAATGGCAAGATGGGTGGATGGTATCCTTGAAGGGACTGGCTTGACCTGGAAGGAGCTGGGGGTGGCCACGGCCAACAGGGAGGTCTGGCATGGGCTGGTCCATGAGGTCATGAAGAGTCGGAAGTGACTGAACAAATAAACAACAACAACAACATATGATTATGTATTATGAATTCCGTATATATATTGTGCTTCGCCCTGAGTCCCCTTCGGGGTGAGAAGGGCAGAATAGAAATGCTTTAAATAAATAAATGTATGCAGTCCCCAAGTTACAAACAAGACAGGTACCTTTTTAAAGTGTAACTGCATCCACATTTGTGTGTGTGTGTATGTGTGTATATGTATGTGTGTGTGTGTGGGCTGGTCCAGGAGGGCACCAAGAGGCAGAAGCGACTGAACAAATAAACAACAACAATAAAGTTTCCCATTGGATGTGCAATGGAACATCGTTAGCACCACTGCACACAAGGAGCATCGAATGTTGTATAACCAAAGGCACAATTCTTTGAGCATGTATATCCATGTGCCGTTCAGATGTGCCTCAATCCATATGCAATCAATATCCATGTGCATGAAGACCCCAGGTAGCACAGTGGGTTAAAGCACTGAGCTGCTGAACTTACTGACCAAAAGGTCGTAGGTTCAAATCCGGGGAGCGGGGTGTTAGCCCCAGCTTCTGCCAACCTAGCAGTTCGAATATATACAAATGTGAGTAGATCAATAGGTTTTTTTTTGTTGTGTCAGGAGCGACTTGAGAAACTGCAAGTCGCTTCTGGTGTGAGAGAATTGGTCATCTGCAAGGATGTTGCCCAGGGGACGCCCGGATGTTTTAACATCCTTGTGGGAGGCTTCTTATACATGGGATAGCCATGTATAAATATGTGAGAGGAAGCCACAGGGAGGAGGAGGGAGCAGGCTTCCTTTCTGCTTCCCTGGAGACTAGGACGTAATGGAGCAATGGCTTCAAACTACAAGAGAGGAGATTCCACCTGAACACGAGGAAGAACTTCCTGACTGTGAGAGCCGTTCAGCAGTGGAACTCTCTGCCCCGGAGTGTGGTGGAGGCTCCTTCTTTGGAGGCTTGGAAGTAGAGGCTGGATGGCCATCTGTCAGGGGTGATTTGAATGCAATATTCCTGCTTCTTGGCAGAATGGGGTTGGACTGGGTAGCCCAGGTGGTCTCTTCCAACTCTAGGATTCTACGATTCTATGATTCTCTCATGTCCCCACATGAGGAGCTGGAGCTGATAGAGGGAGCTCATCCATGCTCTCCCCGGATTCGAACCTGCAACCTGTTGGTCTTCAGTCCTGCCAGCACAGGCGTTTAACCCAATGCGCCACCGGGGGTTCGTAGATCAATAGGTACCACTCTGGCAGGAAGGTAACGGCTCTCCATGTGGTCATGCCAGTGGCCACATGACCTTGGAGGTGTCTACGGACAATGCCGGCTCTTTGGCTTAGAAATGGAGGTGAGTACCAACCCCCAGAGTTGGACACGACTGGAGTTAATGTCAAGGGGAAACCTTTACCTTTACCTATCCATGTGCATGCACCAGTAACTCCAGTTCAGCCCATGTGCAATCCACCAAATGCACGACTCTTGTGTCCTCAACCTTTTCCCAAGAATAACAGAGTTGCACTGAACATCTTGATTAATGACTGAGATGAAGGGCTAGAAGGCAGGATTATCAAGTTTGCAGACGACACCAAATTGGGAGGGATAGCCAATACTCCAGAGGACAGGAGCAGGACTCAAAGGAATCTCCACAGATTAGAGAGATGAAGGGCCAAAACTAACACAATGAAGTTCAACAGGGACAAATGCAAGAGACTCCACTTTGGCAGGAAAAACAAAATGCAAAGAGATAGAATGGGGGACGATGCCTGGCTCGAGAGTAGGATGTGTGGAAAAGATCTTGGAGTCCTCGTGGACAACAAGTTAAACATGAGCCAACAATGTGATGTGGCGGCAAAAAAGGCCAATGGGATGTTGGCCTGCATCAAGAGGAGCCTAGTGTCTAGATCCAGGGAAATCATGCTCCCCATGCTCTATTCTGCCTTGGTTAGACCACACTTGGAATATTGTGTCCAATTCTGGGCACCACAATTCAAGAGAGATATTGACAAGCTGGAATGTGTCCAGAGGAGGGCGACTCAAAGGATCAAGGGTCTGGAGAACAAGCCCTATGAGGAGCGGCTAAAGGAGCTGGGCGTGTTTAGCCTGAAGAAGAGAAGGCTGAGAGGAGACATGATGAGGGCCATGTGTAAATATGTGAGAGGAAGCCACAGGGAGGAGGAGGGAGCAAGATTCCTTTCTGCTTCCCTGGAGAGAGACTAGGACGCAGTGGAACAATGGCTTCAAACTACAAGAGAGGAGATTCCACCTGAACATGAGGAAGAACTTCCTGACTGTGAGAGTCGTTCAGCAGTGGAACTCTCTGCCCCAGAGTGTGGTGGAGGCTCCTTCTTTGGAGGCTTTTAAACAGAGGCTGGATGGGCATCTGCCAGGGGTGATTTGAATGCAATATTCCTGCTTCTTGGCAGAATGCGGTTGGGCTGGATGGCCCATGAGGTCTCTTCCAACTCTTTGATTCTATGATTTTATGATTCTATGACTTGAGAAACTGCAAGTTGCTTCTAGTGTTAGAGAATTGGCCATCTGCAAGAACATTGCCCAGGGGGCACCCGGATGTTTTGATATTTTAACATCCTTGTGGGAGGCTTCTCTCATGTCCCCGCATGGGGAGCTGGAGCTGATAGAGGGAGCTCATCCGCGCTCTCCCCGGATTCGAACCTGCGATCTGTTGGTCTTCAGTCCTGCCAGCACAGGCGTTTAACCCAATGCGCCACTGGGGGCTCCTAGATCAATAGGTACCGCTCTGGCAGGAAGGTAACGGCTCTCCATGTGGTCATGCCAGTGGCCACATGACCTTGGAGGTGTCTACGGACAATGCCGGCTCTTCGGCTTAGAAATGGAGGTGCGCACCAACCCCCAGAGTTGGACACGACTGGAGTTAATGTCAAGGGGAAACCTTTACCTATACCTATCCATGTGCATGCACCAGCAACTCCAGTTCAGCCCATGTGCAATCCACCAAATGCACAACTCTTGTTTCCTCAACCTTTTCCCAAGAATAACAGAGTTGCACTGAACATCTTGATTAATGACTGAGATGAAGGGCTAGAAGGCAGGATCATCAAGTTTGCAGACGGGACCAAATGGGGAGGGAGAGCCAAGACTCCAGAGGACAGGAGCAGGACTCAAAACGATCTTGACAGATTAGAGAGATGAAGGGCCAAAACTAACAAAATGAAGTTCAACAGTGACAAATGCAAGATACTCCACTTTGGCAGGAAAAATGAAATGCAAAGATACAGAATGGGTGACACATGGCTCGAGAGCAGTATGTGTGAAAAAGATCTTGGGAGTCCTCGTGGACAACAAGTTAAACATGAGCCAACAATGTGATGTGGCGGCAAAAAAGCCAATGGGATGTTGGCCTGCATCAAGAGGAGCATAATGTCCAGATCTAGGGAAGTCATGCTCTCTGTGCTCTATTCCGCCTTGGTTAGACCACACTTGGAATATTGTGTCCAATTCTGGGCACCACAATTCAAGAGAGATATTGACAAGCTGGAATGTGTCCAGAGGAGGGCAACTCAAAGGATCAAGGGTCTGGAGAACAAGCCCTATGAGGAGCGACTAAAGGAGCTGGGCGTGTTTAGCCTGAAGAAGAGAAGGCTGAGAGGAGATATGATGAGAGCCATGTATAAATATGTGAGAAGAAGCCACAGGGAGGAGGAGGGAGCAAGCTTTTTTTCTGCTTCCCTGGAGACTAGGACGCAATGGAACAATGGCTTCAAACTACAAGAGAGGAGATTCCATCTGAACATGAGGAAGAACTTCCTGACTGTGGGAGCCGTTCAGCAGTGGAACTCTCTGCCCTGGAGTGTGGTGGAGGCTCCTTCTTTGGAGGCTTTTAAGCAGAGGACTGGATGGGCATCTGCCAGGGGTGATTTGAATGCAATATTCCTGCTTCTTGGCAGAATGGGGTTGGACTGGATGATGGCCCAGGAAGTCTCTTCCAACTCTAGGATTCTATGATTCTATGATTCTCTCATGTCCCCGTATGAGGAGCTGGAGCTGATAGAGGGAGCTCATCCGTCTCTCCCTGGATTCAAACCTGCGACCTGTTGATCTTCAGTCCTGCCGGCACAGGGGTTTAACCCATTGCGCCAATGGGGGCTCCTAGATCAATAGGTACCGCTCTGGCAGGAAGGTAACGGCTCTCCATGTAGTCATGCCAGTGGCCACATGACCTTGGGGGTGTCTACGGACAATGCCGCTCTTCGGCTTCGAAATGGAGGTGCGCACCAACCCCCAGAGTTGGACACGACTGGAGTTAACGTCAAGGGGAAACCTTTACCTTTACCTATCCATGTGTGTGCACCAGTAACTCCAGTTCAGCCCATGTGCAATCCACCAAATGCAACATTCTTGTTTCCTCAACCTTTTCCCAAGGACCTAGGAAATGGCTAGCGAGAGCATATTTTGTCAAACATGGATGGATACATGAAAGCATAGGTACGAGTGGGCCCAATGGGTGTGCCCGATCTCCTTGCAGTATTGGCCAGAGAGAAGGGGAAAGTGATGCACCGAGTTTGCCTTTGCAAGGGAAGACTCGCATGTGCAGAGCAGACCTTGGAGCAGAACCGAAGACGAAGGCAACTGTGATTGAGACCGGCTTGATCTCCTCTCTTTCGACTCCAAAGCATTGACCGTTTACTTAAAACGATAAGCCCGGATTTGCTGAATTATGTTATGCGCTTACAGTAAACAAACAGTCCATATGAGAAGGACAGGGCCCGAAGGAGGCCTCTCCGGATCCCTTTGTAACCGACACTTTCCCCCGTAATTGCTTATAATCCCTTTCTGGTGCTACGGAAAACACTGCAATGAACAGGCGCACAATGAAGTCTTGCCGTTGTTGTTGTTGTTGTGTATGTATTTTTTGAAAAAATCCATTCTGATTCACTTAAGGTCTCTTTGTTGCAAGCCCAGCTGGCGCGGGATGCTCCAGTGAAGCAGGAAAAAATATACATTTTGCAAAGTAGGTGCTTCCCAAGGAGGGCCAGAGCAAGAGGAAGAAATCCCTCCCGGACATGTTGGCCTTGTCTTCGGAAAACATGGGATCATGCGAGGAAGGAAGGAAGGAAGGATGGGCGGGAGGAGAGTCATCCAAAGGAGTAAAGACAAGCAGGGAAGGAGCCTCCACGCCCCACGCCTGCCCTATGGCAAACCCCAGAGGAAAAGAGAAAGCTTTTCCAGCAGGAGAAGAGAAGAGTCATGGAGGTATGTAGCCGATGACAACATCCTATAGAAGAGAATCAAGGAATCATGGAGTTGGAAGACAACCCAAAGGCCATCCAGTCCAGCCCTGTTTCTCCAGACAGGAAGGCACCATCCGATCCCTCCTGACAATGATGGACATCCAGCCTCATGAGGTCCTCGAGTTGGAAGACTTCGCATTTGGTACAACCCTTTTCTGCAAGGCAGGAAGACACAATCAAAGCAGCGCCAAGAGATGGCCATCCAGCCTCATGAGGTACTCAAGTTGGAAGACTTTCCATTTGGTACAACCCCCTTCTGCAAGGCAGGAAGACACAATCAAAGCAGCACCAACAGATGGCCATCCAGCCTCATGAGGTCCTCGAGTTGGAAGACTTCCCATTTGGTACAACCCTTTTCTGCAAGGCAGGATGACACAATCAAAGCAGCACCAACAGATGGCCATCCAGCCTCATGAGGTCCTTGAGTTGGAAGACTTCCCATTTGGTACCACCCCTTTCTGCAAGGCAGGATGACACAATCAAAGCAGCGCCAAGAGATGGCCATCCAGCCTCATGAGGTCCTCGAGTTGGAAGACTTCCCATTTGGTACAACCCTTTTCTGCAAGGCAGGAAGACACAATCAAAGCAGCACCAACAGATGGCCATCCAGCCTCATGAGGTCCTCGAGTTGGAAGACTTCCCATTTGGTACAACCCTTTTCTGCAAGGCAGGATGACACAATCAAAGCAGCACCAACATTTGGCTATCCAGCCTTTGCTTAAAACCCTTCACATGGAAGCATAATCCATCAGTTGTTGTAGATTTTTTCGGGCTATATAGCCATGTTCTAGAGGCATGTTCTCCTGACATTTCACTTGCATCTATGGCAAGCATCCTCAGAGGTAATGAGGATGCTTGCCATAGATGCAAGTGAAATGTCAGGAGAGAATGCCTCTAGAACATGGCCATATAGCCCGGAAAAACCTACAACAACCCAGTGATTCCAGCTATGAAAGCCTTCGACAATAGCATATTTCATAGTTGAACAGTTCTGACCATCATAGAATCATAGAATCAAAGAGTTGGAAGAAACCTGGTGAGCCATCCAGTCCAACCCCATTCTGCCAAGAAGCAGGAATATTGCCTCTGTTTAAAAGCTTCCAAAGAAGGAGCCTCCACCACACTCCAGGGCAGAGAGTTCCACTGCTGAACGGCTCTCACAGTCAGGAAGTTCTTCCTTGTGTTCAGATGGAATCTCCTCTCTTGTAGTTTGAAGCCATGGCTCCATTGCGTCCTAGTCTCCTGGGAAGCAGAAAGGAAGCTTGCTCCCTCCTCCTCCCTGTGGCTTCCTCTCACATATTGATACATGGCTATCATATCCCCTCCCAGCCTTCTCTTCTTCAGGCTAAACATGCCCAGCTCCTTAAGCCGTTCCTCATAGGGCTTGTTCTCCAGAC
This sequence comes from Anolis sagrei, assembly GCF_037176765.1. Classification (NCBI taxonomy): domain Eukaryota; kingdom Metazoa; phylum Chordata; class Lepidosauria; order Squamata; family Anolidae; genus Anolis; species Anolis sagrei. Next base: position 2,172,128 of record NC_090025.1, on the reverse strand, counting down.
CTTTTATCATTTTAGGCGCTCTCCTCTGGACACATTCCAGTTTGTCAATATCTCTCTTCAATTGTGGTGCCCAGAATTGGACACAATATTCCAGATGTGGTCTGACCAAAGCAGAATAGAGCATGGGGAGCATGACTTCTCTGGATTCAGGCACTAGGCTCCTCTTGGCGTAGGCCAAAATCCCATTGGCGTTTTTAGCTGCAGCATCAGATTGTTGGCTCTTGTTTTCAAAAAAACTCTCCAAATATTTTGGTTTAGCATTCAATATGGCACTTACAGATCTGTTTGCTAATGCGCCAAGAGTTGGACTGCAAAGATCCTGGGTTCAAATTCATGGTCAGCCAGGGAAAGCCACTGGGTGAGACTGGGTGAGTCAAACTCTCGCAGCCTCAGAGGAAGGCAAACACATTCTGCCAAGGAAAGCCCCTGGTTGGGTCATCATTGGTCAGGAATGTCCTTGAAAGCACACAACAGCAATAACAGGAAATCTAACCCAGCTATTTAGTTGGAAACTAGGACTTGAACCCTGGTCTCCATGTTCTAGAGTGTATCTACACTGCAGAATGAATGCAGTTTGATATCACTTGCACTCACTTGGCTCAATGTGATGGGATCATGGGTGTTCTAGTTTGGCAAGGCCCTATCCCTCTTGGGCAGAGGTTAAAAACATTGCAAAGCTGAAACTCCATTGAACTGATCCATGGCAGTTGAATTGGCATCAAAGTGCATTAATTCTGTAGTGTAGATGCACCTCAATTTGGAGATAAGGAGAAGACTTCCTGGAAACTCTTCTGGGCTTTCCCTGACTGTGAGAGCAGTTCAGCAATGGAACTCTCTGCCCCAGGGTGTGGTGGATTGCTCCTTCTTTGGAGGCTTTGAAACAGAGGTTGGATGACCATGTGTCAGGGGTGCTTTGAATGCAATTTTCCTGCTTCTTGGCAGAATGGGGTTGGACTGGATGGCCCCTGAGGTCTCTTCCAACTCTTTGATTCTATGATTTCAGGGCCTTGAATCCTGGACGAACCACATGGCCAAGGCAAAGCGTCCGACTGACTCGGTCCGACAGCAGCATCCTCCATCCTTATGGACTTGGAAACACAACTGTTTCTGTTTTAGACATTCCCCTCCTTTTGTGTATTTTACAAAATGTATCTTTCAGCAGTGAAACCCAAGACGGTTGAATGTGGAAGAGGAGAGGGGAGAAATGCGCTCAATGAGTTCACGGCGCATGACTCCAAAGGCAGCCTCTGGGTTTTGGGGGCCCAGAGAGCCTTTCTCTTGCATTTACCCCTTCGCCACAACATTAATAATGGTCAGAAAGGCTACAGGTTGGGCCAGGAATGGCCCGAACGTAGAGTTCATGCACGCACCCCCTCCTTCCATCTGAGTTTTTCAACCATCCAGCCAATGAACCACGGTTTTTTCTCCTTCCAGGGGTTGAAATGCAAAATCCTTTGAATTAAGAACCATCTGGGATTTCAGAGAGAAGCCGTAGTTGCAAGACAGACTTGGCATGACTTTATATCAGGATTGTGTAGCATAAATCTCCGTGTGCGGAGGTATGCTCCAATTCTGCCATCCAAACCTTACGCTCAATGTTGAACTAATGTTGAACTATGGAATGCAATGCGCAATGCACAGACATGTGCAATGACATTGCATGCACTACTCTGGCACCCATTTACATACACATAGGTTCCCTTGTGGATGTGTTGCCCTTTTTAGTCCATGGCATGTTGCATGGTGCTTAGTGGAAGGAGTTTGCAACTACTATCTAACCATCTGAGGATCGATTTCCTCTGCGCAAGTTCGTACAATCCTAGAGTTGGAAGAGACCTTATGGGCCATCCAGTCCAACCCCATTCTGCCAAGAAGCAGGACAATTGCATTCAAAGCACCCCTGACAGATGGCCATCCAGGCTCTGTTCAAAAGCTTCCAAAGAAGGAGCCTCCACCACACTCCGGAGCAGAGAGTTCCACTTCTGAACATAGAATCCTAGAGTTGGAAGAGACCTCCTGGGCCATCCAGTCCAACCCCATTCTGCCAAGAAGCAGGACAATTGCATTCAAAGTACCCCTGACAGATGGCCATCCAGCCTCTGTTTAAAAGCTTCCAAAGAAGGAGCATCCACCACACTCCGGGGCAGAGAGTTCCACTGCTGAACATAGAATCCTAGAGTTGGAAGAGACCTCCTAGGCCATCCAGTCCAACCCCATTCTGCCAAGAAGCAGGAATATTGCATTCAAATCACCCCTGTTTATTTTAATGCAATACAACTGTTTTGGTTCGCTCCTGGCATGATAAATAAATAAATCCATAGAAAGAGCATCCAGTGGGAAGTATGGAGAGGTGGGCGTGTTGTTTTTGTGACGTGTGCTGTGGAAGTGTTCAATTTACAATGTTCAATTTACAATGACAATAAAGTTTCTCTATTCCCAGAGGGAAAGGTCTCTACGTGGGAAATTAATGGCCTCCTGCAAAGTAGGTGATCTTGGGCCAAATGGGGACACTGACCAGTAGGCTCTGACCCTTGGTCAACCAGCCGGTGCCTGGCATCTCAATGAAGAAGGGAGACACCTTCAGAGCTTCTTAACATCTGTGCCATCCATGGTGCTGAAGCTCTTTGGGAGATATGGTTCAGCACTTTGGAGAGCTCCTGAGAACTCTGGTGATCTCAACTTCATGGGCCCATTGAGCTGTGACCCAGCAGCCTACTAGTTGCTCATGCAATTGGGTGGTGCACTCCTTCCTTTCTCTCTTCCTTTCCCTCTTTTCTTTCTTTCTCTTTTCCCTTTCCTTCTATTCCCTTCCCTTTATCCTTCCCTTCTTTCTCCTCTTCCCATTCCCTCCCTCTTCTCATCTCTTCTTTCATCCCTCTTCTTTCTCTTTCCTTCCCTCTCGCCTCCTCTTCTGTCTTCTCTTTGTTTCTCTATTCTCTTTTCCCTTTCCTCTTCTCTTTCTTCCCTTCCCTTCATTTCTCTCTTCTTCTCTTTTCCCTATTCCCTTCCCTTCTTTGTTTCCTTCCCTTCTCATCCCTCCTCTTCTCTTCTCTTCTCTTCTCTTCTCTTCTCTTCTGTCTTCCTTTCTCTCTTCCCTTTTCTCATCTTCCTCTCTTCTCTTCCTTTCCCTCTTCTCTTTCCATTTCTTTCACTTTCTTTTCTTTCTTCCCTCCTTTTCCCTTCTCTGTTTCCTTCCCTTCCCTGTTCCCTCTTATATTCATTTCTCTTTTCCCGTTGCTTCCCTATTCCCTTCCTTTCTCTGTTTCCTTCCCTTCTCATTCCTCACCTTCTCTTCTCTTTCTCTTCACTTTTCTTCCCATCCCCTCTTCTTGCTTCTTTCCTTTTCCCTTTTTCTCTTCTCTCCTTTCTTTTCTTCCTATCTTTTCTCTGTTTCCTTCCCTTCTCTATTTGCTTCCCCTCCCTTTCCCTTCCCTTCCCTCTTCTATTCATTTCTCTCTTCTCATTATTTCCTATTCCCTTCCCTATTTCCTTTCCCTCTCATTCCTCCCCTTTCTCTTCCCCTTTCTCTTCACTTTTCTCCCCTTCCCCTCTTCCCTTCCCCTCTTCCCTTCATCTCTTCCCTTCCTGCTTCTTTCCTTTCCCTTTTCTCTTCTCTTCTCTTCTTCCTTTCTCTTCTCTGTTTCCTTCCTTTCTCTATTTCCTTCCCTTCCCTTCCTTTCCCTCTTCTCATCCTTTCCCTATTCCCTTCCCGTCCCTGTTTCCTTTCCCACTCATTCCTCTCCCTTCTCTCCCCTTCCCTCTGCTCTTCCCTCCTTCCTTCCCTTCTCTGTTTCCTTCCCTTCTCTATTTCCTTCCCCTCCCTTTCCTTTCTCTTCCTTTCCCTCTTCTATTTGTTTCTCTCTTCTCATCTTTTCGCTATTCCCTTCCCTTCCCTGTTTCCTTTCCCTCTCATTCCTCTCCCTTTTCTCCCCTTTCCTCTTCTCTTCCCTCCTTCCTTCCCTTCTCTGTTTCCTTTCCTTCTCTATTTCCTTCTCTTCCCCACCCTTTCCTTCCTTTTCCCTTTCCTCTTCTATTCGTTTCTCTCTTCTCATCCTTTCGCTATTTCCTTCCCTTCCCTATTTCCATTCCCTCTCATTCCTCCCCTTCTCTTCCTCTTTCTCTTCACTTTTCTCCCCTTCCCCTCTTCCCTTCCTGCTTCTTTCCTTTTCCCTTTTCTCTTCTCTTCTCTTCTCTTCTTTCTTTCTCTTCTCTGTTTCCTTCCTTTCTCTATTTCCTTCCTTTCCCCTCCCTTTCCCTTCCCTTCCTTTTCGTATTGTCTCTCTCTTCTCATGCTTTCCCTATTCCCTTCCCTTCCCTATTTCCTTTCCCTCTCATTCCTCCCCCTTCTCTCCCCTTCCCTCTTCTCTTCCCTCCTTCCTTCCCTTCTCTGTTTCCTTCCCTTCTCTATTTCCTTCCCTTCCCCTCCCTTTCCTTCCCCTTCCTTTCCCTCTTCTATTCATTTCTCCCTTCTCATCCTTTCCCTATTCCCTTCCCCGTTTCCTTTCCCTCTCATTCCTCTCCCTTCTCTCCCTTTCCCTCTTCTCTCCCCTCCTTCCTTCCCTTCTCTGTTTCCTTCTATTCCCCTCCCTTTCCTTTCCCTTCCCTCTTCTCTCCCCTCCTTCCTTCCCTTCTCTGTTTTCTTCTATTCCCCTCCCTTTCCTTTCCCTTCCTTTCCCTCTTCTATTCGTTTCTCTCTTCTCATCCTTTCCCTATTCCCTTCCCTATTTCCTTTCCCTCTCATTCCTCCCCTTGTCTTCCCCCTTTCTCTGCACTTTTCTCCCCTTCCTCTCTTTCCTTCCTCTCTTCTCTTCCTGCTTCTTTCCTTTTCCTTTTCCTTTTCCTTTTTCTCTTCTCTTCTTTTTTTCCTTTCTCTTCTCTGTTTCCTTTCCTTCTCTGTTTCCTTCTCTTCCCTTCCCTTCCCCTTCCCTTCCCTTCCTTTCCCTCTTCTATTCGTTTCTCTCTTCTCATCCTTTCCCTAATCCCTTCCCTTCCCTGTTTCCTTTCCCTCTCATTCCTCTCCCTTCTCTCCCCTTCCCTCTTCTCTTCCCTCCTTCCTTCCCTTCTCTATTTCCTTCCCTTCCCCTCCCTTTCCTTCCCCTTCCTTTCCCTCTTCTATTCGTTTCTCTCTTCTCATCCTTTTCCTATTCCCTTCCCTTCCCTGTTTCCTTTCCCACTCATTCCTCTCCCTTCTGTCTCCTCTATTTCCTTCCCTCCTTTTTCCTTCCTTCTCTTCCCCTCCCTTTCCTTTCCCTTCCTTTCCCTCATCGATTCATTTCTCTCTTCTCATCCTTTCCCTATTCCCTTCCCTCTTCTCTTCAACTTCCCTCCCTTCTCTCTTTTCTTCCCTTCCCCTGTCTTCACTTCCCTTCTCTCCATTTCTCTCCTCTCTCTCCTCTTTTCTTCCTTTCCTTCCATCTCCTGTGCCACTGATGCCCTTCATGACTCCCTAAGGAGGCCTTTGGGGGCCTTCTTGTTTCCTGGGGTCCCTTTCCTGCCCCATTGATGCCCTATGAAGACCCCCAAGGAGGCATTTGTGGGGACTGTGGCCCCTTTCATAGAATCATAGAATCAAATCATAGAATCACAGAGTTGGAAGAGACCTCATGGGCCATCCAGTCCAACCCCATTCTGCCAAGAAGCAGGAATATTGCATTCAAATCACCCCTGACAGATGGCCATCCAGCCTCTGTTTAAAAGCTTCCAAAGAAGGAGCCTCCACCACACTCCGGGGCAGAGAGTTCCACTGCTGAACGGCTCTCACAGTCAGGAAGTTGTTCCTTATGTTCAAGTGGATGCTCCTCTCTTGTAGTTTGAAGCCATTGCTCCATTGCGTCCTAGTCTCCAGGGAAGCAGAAATCCAGCTTGCTCCCTCCTCCTTGTGGCTTCCTCTCACATATGTATACATGGCTATCATGTCCTCTCATCCTTCTCTTCTTCAGGCTAAGCATGCCCAGCTCCTTAAGCCGCTCCTCATAGGGCTTGTTCTCCAGACCTTTTATCATTTTAGTCGCTCTCCTCTGGACACATTCCAGCTTTCCCACTCATTCCTCTCCTGTGCCACTGATGCCCCATTCCAAGCACCCTCTCTTCTTCCTGTGCCATTCGCACCTGGCCCTTGGTCCACAATCCATAGCTGTGGGCCTTGCTTGTGATGCTTTCCAGAGCGCATTTCTCTCTGTCTCTCCCCCCCCCCCCCGCCCCTCCCTTCCTGACACGAGGAATTAGTTTGTAATGTAATAAGAGCGTGTTCTTTTAGTTTACACAAAGAGCGAACACTCTTGTTGTCTCCCTCGTCTCGGGGAAATTGAATCGCAGGTCCCTTTTGGCTCCCCTCCTGCCTGCCTCTCCCTCTCCTGGGGGGGGGGGGATTGGGGGCGAAGAAAGGCCTCCTTTCATCCTGTTTACCTCCTTTTGCCTAATTGCTTCATTTATTCTGTGTTTATGGACGGATCAGGTTCGGAGAGAGATAGCCGGGGAGCAACGCGGCCATTGATTGGAAAGGCCTGCCGAGAGGGACCCCAGGCCAAGAAACTCAGAGGAGGAACGCGGGCCAGGAGCTTCCGCAGGGTTCTGGAAGGAGAGCGGCACCCGCACACAGAGTCATAGAACCCCAGAATCCTAGAATCAAAGAGTTGGAAGAGACCTCATGGGCCATCCAGTCCAACCCCATTCTGCCAAGAAGCAGGAATATTGCATTCAAATCACCCCTGACAGATGGCCATCCAGCCTCTGTTTCAAAGCCTCCAAAGAAGGAGCCTCCACCACACTCTGGGGCAGAGAGTTCCACTGCTGAATGGCTCCCACAGTCTGGAAGTTCTTCCTCATGTTCAGATGGAATCTCCTCTCTTGTAGTTTGAAGCCATTGTTCCATTGCGTCCTAGTCTCCAAGGAAGCAGAAAACAAGCTTGCTCCCTCCTCCTCCCTCTGGCTTCCTCTCACATATTTATCCATGGCTATCATGTCTCCTCTCTGCCTTCTCTTCTTCAGGCTGAATATGCCCAGCTCCTTAAGCCGCTCCTCATAGGGCTTGTTCTCTGGAAGGACCATAGAAGAGACCTGGTGGGCCATCATCCAGCCCAACCTCATTCTGCCAAGTAGCAGGAAAATCCCATTCAAAGCACCCCTAACAGATAGCCATCCAGCCTCTGTTTCCAAGCCTCCAGTGAAGGCATCTCCATCACACTCCGGGGCAGAGAGTTCCACTGCTGAACGGCTCTCACAATCAGGAAGTTCTTCCTAATGTTCAGGTTTAATCTCCTTTCTTGTAGTTTGAAGCCAGAGAAAGGAGATTCCATCTGAACATTAGGAAGAACTTCCTCACAGTGAGACCTGTTCAGCAGTGGAACTCTCTGCCCCGGAGTGTGGTGGACATTCAGGTTCGGAGAGAGATAGCTTGGGAGCAGCACAATCACTTATTGTGGAAAGGCCTGTGGAGAGGGACCCCAGGTCAAGGAGGAGGAACGCAGGCCAGGAGCTTCCACAATGCTCTGGAAGGAGACTGGCACATGCAGACAGGGTCGCAGAGCCTTTCCTTGGGAGTGGGTCCCAAATCGAATTAAAGATCAAGACACAGAATGGGGGACGATGATGCCTGGCTCGAGAGCAGTACGTGTGAATAAGATCTTGGGGTCCTCGTGGACAACAAGTTAAACATGAGCCAGGAATGTGATGTGGCGGCAAAAAAAGCCAATGGGATTTTGGCCTGCATCAAGAGGAGCATAGTGTCTAGATCTAGGGAAGTCCTGCTCCCCATGCTCTATTCCGCTTTGGTTAGACCACTTTACCTGGAATATTGTGTCCAATTCTGGGCACCACAATTGAAGGGAGATGCTGACTCTAAGCTGGAATGTGTCCAGAAGAAGAGGGTGACTAAAATGATCAAGAGTCCAGAGAACAAGCCCTATGAGGAGCAGCTTAAAGAGCTGGACAAGCTTAGCTTGAAGAAGAGAAGGCTGAGAGGAGACATGATGAGGGTCATGGCTTAAGATGTGAGGGGAAGTCCTAGGAAGTCCTTTCTGCTTTCCTGGAGACTAGGACACAATGGAACAATGGCTCCAAACTACAAGAGAGGAGATTCCATCTGAACATGAGGAAGAACTTCCCGGCTGTGAGAGCTGTTCAGCAGTGGAACTCTCTGCCCCGGAGGGAGTGTGGTGGAGGCTCCTTCTTTGGAGGCTTTTAAACAAGAGGCTGGATGGCCATCTGTCGGGGGTGCTTTGAAGGCGATTGTCCTGCTTCTTGGCAGAATGGGGTTGGACTGGGTGATGGCCCACCAGGTGTCTTCCAACTCTAGGATTCTAGGATTCTACACGGGACCCTGTTGGAGAAGACTGCTAATCTGGAAGCATTTCTGGAATTCTGGACTATTCCGCAGCCTGGACATATAGCATTCATCTCTGCTATAGAAATAATGCACTTTGACACCCCTTGAACTTCTCCCATTACAGGCGCCTTGTCTATAGCAGTCAAAGGGGTGTCACAGGGCATTCATTCTGTAGTGTAGACGCACCAACTGTGACCCTAAGGCCAACCTGTCATGGGGCTTTCTTGGTGAGATTTCTTCATGTCTTCACTCCCTCCATGGATGAGAATGGACTCCAAAAAGGTCACTCTGTGGGTTTCCACCTGGCCACCTTGTCAATATCCCACTTGCCTCTTGCCTCATCCTGTGGAAGGAGCTCACTTGTCCTGCTAGCCAGCCCAGTTGCCCATTTGGGTCACTTGTGGGCATGGGGCCAGCTTTCCTGTCCCAATAGCCATTTGGGCAGTCCTGTTGCCCATTCAGGTCACCCTTGGATGTGGGAGCACCTCTCCCTTCCCTGTCCTGCTAGCTATTCAGGTGGTTTGGTTGTCCATTTGGATTGCCTTTACCTATGGGATCATCCTCCCATTCTTGTCTTGCTAGCCACTTGGGACAGTTTGGTTGCCCATTGGGGTTTCCTTCTGCTATGAGATTCCTTTCCCCTTTCCTGTCCTGCTAGCCATTCAGGTGCTTTGGTTGCCCATTTGGATTACCTTTGACTGTGGGATCATTCTCATGATTTTGTCTTCCTAGCTACTTTGGGACAGTTTGGTTGCCCATTGGGGTTAACTTCTGCTGTGGGGTTCCTTTACCCTTTACCCTTTCTTGTCTTGTGAGCTGTTTGGGCAGACCCGTTGCCTATTTGGGTTCCCTTTGGCTGTGGAGTCACCTTCCCCTTTCTTTTCTACTAGCCTTTCGGGTGGTCCGGTTGCCCATTTTGGTTGCCTTTGGATGTGGAGCCAGTTTCCTCTTTCCTGTGTTGCTACCCATTTGAATGGTTTGGTTGCCCCTTTGGATTACCTTTGTCTGTGGCATCATCCTGCTGTTCTTGTCTTGCTAGCCATTTGGGCAGTCCAGTTGCCCATTCGGGTCCAACTGCCTATTTGAGTTCCCTTTGCCTTTGGGGTGATTCTCTTGTTCTTGTCCTGCTAGCCACTTGGGACAGTTTGGTTGCCCATTGGGACCCCCTTCAGCTGTGGGGTTCCTTTCCCCTTTCCTGTCCTGCTATCTGCAATTCCTTTCCCCTTCCCTGTCTTGCTAGCCATTTGGGCGGTCCAGCTGCCCATTCAGGTCCAGTTAGCTATTTGGGTTCCCTTTGCCTTTGGGGTCATCCTCTTGTTCTTGTCCTGCTAGCTACTTGGGACACTTCAGTTGCCTATTGGGGCCACCTTGTCCTGTGGGGTTTCTTTCCCCTTTCCTGTCCTGCTAGCCATTTAGGCAGTCTGGATGCCCATTCAGGTCCTGTTGACTATTTGGGTTCCCTTTGGCTGTGGGGTCACCTTTCCATATCTATACCACTGGCCAATTAGGACAGTTTGGTTGCCCATTGGTGTCTCCTTCTGCTGTGGAGTTCCTTAACCCTTTTTGTCCTGATAGCCATTTGGGCAGTCCTGTTGCCCATTCAGGTCCAGTTGCCCATTTGGGTTCCCTTTGCCTTTGGGGTGACCCTCTTGTTCTTGTCCTGCCAGTCACTTGGAACAGTTCATTGCCCGTTGGGGCCACCTTCTGCTGTGGGGTTCCTTTCCCCTTTCCTGCCCTTCTAGCCATTTGGGCAGTCCAGATGTCCATTCAGATCCAGCTGCCTATTTGGGTTCCCTTTGTCTGTGGAAGCATCCTCTTGTTCTTTTCCTGCTAGCCACTTGGGACAGTTTGGTTGCCCATTGGTGTCTCCTTCTGCCATGGTGTTCCTTTAGCTTTCTTGGCCTGTGAGCCATTTGGGCAGTCCAGATGCCCATTCAGGTCCAGCTGCCCATTTGGGTTCCCTTTGCCTTTGGGGTCACCCTCTTGTTCTTGTCCTGCTAGCCACTTGGGACAGTTTGGTTGCCCATTGGGGTCTCCTTCTGCCGTGGGGTTCCTTTCCCCTTTCCTGTCCTGCTAGCCATTTGGGCAGTCCAGATGTCCATTCAGATCCAGCTGCCTATTTGGGTTCCCTTTGGCTGTGGGGTCACCTTTCCATGTCTATACAACTGGCCAATTAGGACAATTTGGTTGCCCATTGGTGTCTCCTTCTTCTGTGGGTTTCCTTTCCCCTTTCCTGTCCTACTAGTCATTTGGGCAGTCCATTTGCCCATTTAGGTCCAGTTGCCCATTTGGGTTCCCTTTGCCTTTGGGGTCACCCTCTTGTTCTTGTCCTGCTAGCCACTTGGGACAGTTCGGTTGCCCATTGGTGTCTCCTTCTGCCATGGAGTTCCTTTCCCCTTTCTTGGCCTGAGAGCCATTTGGGCATTCTGATTGCCCATTTGGGTTCCCTTTGGGGTGACCCTCTTGTTCTTGTCCTGCTAGCCACTTAGGACAGTTTGGTTGCCGGTTGGGACCCCCTTCTGCTATGGGTTCCTTTCCCCTTTCCTATCATGCTAGCCATTTGGGCAGTCTGGTTGCCCATTCAGATCCAGCTGCCTATTTGGGTTCCCTTTGCCTTTGGGGTCACCCTCTTGTTGTTGTCCTGCTAGCCACTTGGGACAGTTCGGTTGCCCATTGGTGTCTCCTTCTGCCATGGAGTTCCTTTCCCCTTTCTTGGCCTGAGAGCCATTTGGGCATTCTGATTGCCCATTTGGGTTCCCTTTGGGGTCACCCTCTTGTTCTTGTCCTGCTAGCCACTTGGGACAGTTCAGTCGCCCATTGGGACCCCCTTCAGCTATGGGGTTCCTTTCTCCTTTCCTGTCCTACTAGTCATTTGGGCAATCCTGTTGCCCATTTAGGTCCAGTTAGTTACCTATTTGGGTTCCCTTTGCCTTTGGGGTCACTCTCTTGTTCTTGTCCTGCTAGCCACTTAGGACAGTTTGGTTGCCAGTTGAGGCCACCTTCTGCTGTGGGGTTCCTTTCCCCTTTCCTGCCCTGCTAGCCATTTGGGCAGTCCAGATGCCCATTCATGACCAGTTGACTATTTGGGTTCCCTTTGGCTGTGGGGGTCACCTTCCCCTTTCTATACCACTGGCCAATTATGACAGTTCAGTTGCCCATTTGGGCCACCTTCTGCTGTGGGGTTCCTTTCCCCTTTCCTGTCCTGCTAGCCATTTGGGCAGTCCAGATGCCCATTCAAGTCCAGCTGCCTATTTGGGTTCCCTTTGCCTTTGGGGTACCCTCTTGTTGTTGTCCTACTAGCCACTTGGGACAGTTTGGTTGCCCATTGGTGTCTCCTTTTGCCATGGACCTGAATGGTGTTCCTTTTGCTTTCTTGGCCTGTGAGCCATTTGGGCAGTCTTGTTACCCATTCAGGACCAGTTACCCATTTGGGTTCCCTTTGCCTTTGGGGTCACCTCTTGTTCTTGTCCTGCTAGCCACTTAGGACAGTTTGGTTGCCGGTTGGGGCCGCCTTCTGCGGTGGGGTCCTTTCCCCTTTCCTATCATGCTAGCCACTTGGGACAGTTCGGTTGCCCATTCAGGTCCAGTTGACTATTTGGGTTCCCTTTGGCTGTGGGGTCACCTTCCCCTTTCTATACCACTGGCCAATTAGGACAGTTTGGTTGCCCATTGGTGTCTCCTTCTGCTGTAGAGTTCCTTTACCCTTTTTGTCCTGACAGCCATTTGGGCAGTCCTGTTGCCCATTCAGGTCCAGTTGACTATTTGGGTTCCCTTTGTCTGTGGGAGCATCCTCTTGTTCTTGTCTTGCTAGCCAACTGGGACACTTTGGTTGCCCATTGGGCCCCTATTCTGCTGTGGGATTCCTTTCCCCTATCCTGTCCTACTAGTCATTTGGGCAGTCCTGTTGCCCATTCAGGTCCAGCTGCCTATTTGGGTTCCCTTTGCCTTTGGGGTCACCCTCTTGTTCTTGTCCTGCTAGCCACTTGGGACACTTTGGTTGCCGGTTGGGGCCGCCTTCTGCGGTGGGGTTCCTTTCCCCTTTCCCGCCCTGCTAGCCATTTGGGCAGTCCAGATGCCCATTCAGGACCAGTTGACTATTTGGGTTCCCTTTGGCTGTGGGGGTCACCTTCCCCTTTCTATACCACTGGCCAATTATGACAGTTCAGTTGCCCGTTTGGGCCACCTTCTGCTGTGGGGTTCCTTTCCCCTTTCCTGTCCTGCTAGCCATTTGGGCAGTCCAGATGCCCATTCAAGTCCAGTTACCTGTTTGGGTTCCCTTTGCCTTTGGGGTCACCCTCTTGTTCTTGTCCTGCTAGCCACTTGGGACAGTTTGGTTGCCCATTGGGGTCTCCTTCTGCTGTGGGGTTCCTTTACCCTTTCTTGTCCTGTAAGCCATTTGGGCAGTCCGATTGCCCATTCAGATCCAGTTGTCCATTTGGGTTCCCTTTGCCTTTGGGGTCACCCTCTTGTTCTTGTCCTTCTAGCTACTTGGGACAGTTCGGTTGCCCATTGGTGTCTCCTTCTGCTGTGGGATTCCTTTCCCCTTTCCTGTCCTACTAGTCATTTGGGCAGTCCATTTGCCCATTTAGGTGCAGTTGCCCATTTGGGTTCCCTTTGCCTTTGGGGTCACCCTCTTGTTCTTGTCCTGCTAGCCACTTGAGACAGTTTGGTTGCCGGTTGGGGCCACCTTCTGCGGTGGGGTTCCTTTCCCCTTTCCTGACTTGCTAGCCATTTGGGCAGTCCTGTTGCCCATTTAGGTCCAGTTGCCCATTTGGGTTCCCTTTGCCTTTGGGGTCACCCTCTTGTTCTTGTCCTGCTAGCCACTTGGGACAGTTTGGTTGCCCATTGGGACCCCCTTCTGCTATGGGGTTCCTTTCCCCTTTCCTGTCCTGCTAGCCATTTGGGCAGTCCAGTTGCCCATTCAGGTCCAGTTGCTCATTTGGATTCCCTTTGCCTTTGGGGTCACCCTCTTGTTCTTGTCCTGCTAGCCACTTGGGACAGTTCGGTTGCCCATTCAGGTCCAGTTGACTATTTGGGTTCCCTTTGGCTGTGGGGTCACCTTCCCCTTTCTATACCACTGGCCAATTAGGACAGTTTGGTTGCCCATTGGTGTCTCCTTCTGCTGTAGAGTTCCTTTACCCTTTTTGTCCTGACAGCCATTTGGGCAGTCCTGTTGGCCATTTAGGTCCAGCTGCCTATTTGGGTTCCCTTTGCCTTTGGTGTCACCCTCTTGTTCTTGTCCTGCTAGCCACTTGGGACAGTTTGGTTGCCGGTTGGGGCCGCCTTCTGCGGTGGGGTTCCTTTCCCCTTTCCTGCCCTGCTAGCCATTTGGGCAGTCTTGTTGCCCATTCAGGTCTAGTTGACTATTTGGGTTCCATGTATTGTCGAAGGCCTATTTGGGTTCCCTTTGCCTGTGGGGTCACCTTTCCATGTCTATACCACTGGCCAATTAGGACAGTTTGGTTGCCCATTGGTGTCTCCTTCTGCCATGGTGTTCCTTTAGCTTTCTTGGCCTGTGAGCCATTTGGGCAGTCCTGTTGCCCATTTAGTTCCAGTTACCTATTTGGGTTCCCTTTGCCTTTGGGGTCACCCTCTTTTTCTTGTCCTGCTAGCCACTTAGGACAGTTCGGTTGCCGGTTGGGGCCGCCTTCTGCGGTGGGGTTCCTTTCCCCTTTCCTGCCCTGCTAGCCACTTGGGCAGTCTGGATGCCCACCTGGGTGCCCTTTCCGTGGACTTCTGCGGGGAGATCCAGGCACCCGGCGTGGCCGCCCTCATCCCTCGTCCTCCTTGCTCCTTCCCTCTCTTCCTCCTCCTCCTCCTCCTCCTCCTCCTCCCGCCTTGCCTTGGCTCTTGTCTCTCCGCCAAGAGTTCTGACCCTTGGATGAACTTCCCCCCAAAGCCGGTCTGTGGAGCCTGCCTTCGCTGGTTCCACATCTGTGACCTGTTCCAACTTAAATTCTCCTTCTGTTTGGAACAGCAAATGAGAGAGAGGGAAGAAGGGGGCAGGAAAAGAAAAGAAGAACACAGAGAGAGACAAAGGAAGAGAGCAGATCTCAGATATATATATATATATATATATATATATATATATATATATTCTCATTCTGACAATCTTGGAAGGGAGCGAGCTTCAAAGGAAGAAAATTGAGGCAAGAACCAAATAAATGGACGTTTCATAATAAATTCACATCCAGACCCATTTCCTTTCCCAACCAACACGCTCCACCAGCCTCTTTTTTTGATTTAGAGGAAGAAAGCATTCAAGGAAGGGTCCCGCCATCGAGCCTTTCCTCATCCGGAGACTTGGAAACAGTTGTTGGAAAACTGGGATGCAAAACACAGGGAAATGCAAGAGTTGTGCAAGGAAAGGGACTTACCAGTGGGATATGGAATTGCTGGGCAAGACGGCAGGGAACGTATTCTCAGGCGGCTTTCAGTGTGCATCTACACTGTAGAATGAATCCTGTTCGACGTCACTTTAGCTGCTATGGCTCAATGCTATGGAGTCCTGGGACCTGGAGTTTGCAAAGTGCCATCTCCTTGGGAAGTATGACTTGGCCATGGTAGTCTATGCTCTGGTTACATCCCGTATAGACTACTGCAACACTCTCTACATGGGTTTGCCTTTGAAGACTGTTCGGAAGCTTCAAATGGTCCAGTGCTCGGCAGCCAGGTTACTAACAGGAGCGGCACTCAGGGAGCATACAACTCCTCTGTTTCACCAGCACCACTGGGTGCCAGTTGGCTACCGGGCACAATTCAGTGGGGTCACCAAAGACAATCAGAAAATATAGTATTTTCTGTTGGTCATGGGTTCTATCGTTGGTTGGGTTCCGAATGTTATTTCATTGTAGGTGAACTAGAAGGCATGATCATCAAGTTTGCAGATGACACCAAATTGGGAGGGAGAGCCAATAGTCCAGAGGACAGGAGCAGAATTCAAAACGATCTTGACAGATTAGCGAGATGGGCCAAAACTAACAAAATGAAGTTCAACAGTGACAAATGCAAGATACTCCACTTTGGCAGAAAAAATGAAATGCAAAGATACAGAATGGGGGACGCCTGGCTCGAGAGCAGGACGTGTGAAAAAGATCTTGGAGTCCTCGTGGGGAGGAAGTTAAACATGAGCCAACAATGTGATGTGGCGGCAAAAAAAGCCAATGGGATTTTGGCCTGCATCAATAGGAGCATAGTGTCTAGATCTAAGGAAGTAATGCTACCCCTCTATTCTGCTTTGGTTAGACCACATCTGGAATATTGTGTCCAATTCTGGGCACCACAATTCAAGAGAGATATTGACAAGCTGGAATGTGTCCAGAGGAGGGCGACTAAAATGATCAAGGGTCTGGAGAACAAGCCCTATGAGGAGCGGCTTAGGGAACTGGGCATGTTTAGCCTGAAGAAGAGAAGGCTGAGAGGAGATATGATGAGGGCCATGTATAAATATGTGAGAGGAAGCCACAGGGGGGAGGGAGCAGGTTTGTTTTCTGCTTCCCTGGAGACGAGGACGCAAGGGAGGAATGGCTTCAAACTACAAGAGAGGAGATTCCATCTGAACATTAGGAAGAACTTCCTGACTGTGAGAGCCGTTCAGCAGTGGAACTCTCTGCCCCGGAGTGTGGTGGAGGCTCCTTCTTTGGAAGCTTTTAAGCAGAGGCTGGATGGCCATCTGTCAGGGGTGATTTGAATGCAATATTCCTGCTTCTTGGCAGGGGGTTGGACTGGATGGCCCATGAGGTCTCTTCCAACTCTTTGATTCTAGGATTCTATGATTCTATGAACTATAAATCCCAGCAACTACAACTCCCAAATGTTAAGGTCTATTTTTCTCAAACTCCTCCAGTGTTCACATTTCAGCATATTGAGTATTTATGCCAAGTTTGGACCAGATCCATCATTGTTTGAGTCCACAGTGCTCTCTGGATGTAGGTGAACTACAACTCCAAACATTCAAGGTCAATGTGCACCAGATCCTCCCAGTATTTTCTCTTGGTCAAGGGAGTTCTGTGTGGCAAGTTTGGTTCAATTTCATCATTGTTGGTGTTCAGAATGCTCTTTGATTGTAGGTGAACTATAAATCCCAGCCACTACAGCTCCCAAATGACAAAATCAATCCCCCAACCCCACCCAGTATTCAAATTTGGGCATATTGGGTATTTGGGATTTGAAAATACATCCTGCATCTCAGATATTTCATAGAATCATAGAATCAAAGAGTTGGAAGAGACCTCATGGGCCATCATCCAGTCCAACCCCATTCTGCCAAGAAGCAGGAATATTGCATTCAAATCACCCCTGACAGATGGCCATCCAGTCTCTGCTTAAAAGCTTCCAAAGAAGTAGCCTCCACCACACTCCGGGGCAGAGAGTTCCACTGCTGAACGGCTCTCACAGTCAGGAAGTCATTCACATTACAATTCATAACAGTCGCAAAATTACAGTTACGAAGTAGCAATGAAAATGTTATGGTTCCTCACAACGTGAGGAACTGTACTAAGGGGTCACGGCATTAGAAAGGGTGAGAACCACTATTCTAAGGGCACGTCCACACTGAGTGTTCAATCCAGGGTGAAACTGTAGAAAGAAGTGGTTTCATTGGGTTTATGGTTATTGATAGTGCTTGTCCCGCATGGCAGAGGGATGTACTAGATGGCTCGTGTGTTCTCTTTCAGCTCTATGATTCTATTGGGCATCTACATTGTGGAATTAATGCAGTTTGACCCCACTTTAACTGCCATGGCTCCAGGCTATGGAATCCTGGAAGTTGCAGACCTTGCAAAGTGCCGTCTCATTTCTTTGCCGAACTCAGGTTATATCCATATTGGAAAATTCATGCAGTTTGGCACCACTTTAACTGTTACACAGAACTTCTCTCTCTTGGTGAACCTGCTCATGTGACAAAGGGACCTTAGAATCACAGAATAATCGAGCTGGAAGGGACCACATGGGCCATCTAGTCCAACCCCCTGCCATGCAGGAAAAGCACAATCCAAACTACGCCTCCCGGGATTCCATAGCATTCAGCTACATCATTTCCACTTGCAAAAACGTTCTCCCACTAGGTCAATGTGTTCACATCACAAGGTATACAAAGGGATCTTGTAGCATCTTGGACACTAAGGTTGCATCTATACTGTAGAATTAATGCATTTGGCACGACTTGCACTGCCATGGCTCAATGCTATGGGATTCCATCATTCTTTCTAGAATGAAGATGTACCCTTTGGCAAAGAAGGCTGAAGGTCTTACAAAATTACAGCCTCCATGATCCCATAGAATTGGACCCTGGCGGTACCCTGCAAGTTGCTTTCTTGGAGATGCCATCTTCTTGCAAGTGGCTTCTTTGGTGACATAATATTTTTCTTTTTTGGAGATACTATCTTCTTCTTCCAAGTGGCTTCTTTGGAGACAATATTTTTTCTTACAAGTGGCTTATTTGGAGACCAGTCTTCTTCTAAGTGATGCCTTTGGAGATGCCACCTTCTTCTTCCAAGTGCCTTCTTTGGAGATGCATTCTTCTGGCAAGTGGCCTCTTTGGACACATAATATTTTTCTTGCAAGTGGCTTCTTTGGAGACACAATCTTCTTCTTCCAAATGGCTTTTTTTGGAGATGCATTCTTCTTGCAAGTGACCTCTTTGGAGACATAATATTTCTCTTCCAAGTGGCTTCTTTGGAGATGTTTCTTTGGAGATCCAAAGAAGATGCATTCTTCTTGCAAGTGACCTCTTTGGAGACAATATTTTTCTTGTAAGTGGCTTATTTGGAGATACAGTCTTCTTCTTCTAAGTGACTTCTTTGGAGATGCCGCCTTCTTCTTTCAAGTGGCTTCTTTGGAGATACATTCTTCTTGCAAGTGACCTCTTTGGAGACATAATATTTCTCTTCCAAGTGGCTTCTTTAGACACAATATTTTTCTTGCAAGTGGCTTCTTTGGAGACACAGTCTTCTTCTTCCATGTGGCTTTTTTGGAGATGCATTCTTCTTGCAAGTGACCTCTTTACATACATAATATTTTTCTTCCAAGTGGCTTCTTTGGAGACACAGTCCTCTTCTTCCAAGTAGCTTTTTTGGAGATGCAGTCTTCTACTTCCAAGTGGCTTCTTTGGAGATGCATTCTTCTTGCAAGTAGCTTATTTGGAGTCACAGTCCTCTTCTTCCAAGTGGCTTCTTTGGAGATGCAATGTTTTTTCTTGCAAGTGACTTCTTCTTCCTAGTGGATTCTTTGGAGATTCAGTCTTCTTGCAAATGGCATTTTTGGAGACAATATTTTTCTTCCAAGTGGCTTCTTTGGAGAGGCAGTCTTCTACTTCCAAGTGGCTTCTTTGGAGAAGCATTCTTCTTGCAAGTGGCTTCTTTGGAGAAATAATTTTCTTCTTGCAAGTGGCTTTTTTTGGAGATGCAACGTTCTTCTTCCAATGGGGCTTCTTTGGAGAGAAGGTCTTCTTCTTCAGTGGCACTTTCTCCTCTTGCACGGAGCTTTGGATCAACCCCAGAAGCCTCCAAATCCGAGCTCTGGCTCGCTTTGGCTGTACGGAAGCTCTTGATCCCAAACCTTTGGTCCTGCTGGGAAACTTATTTTCCTCTGGCTTCCTCGGCAGGAGGAGGCCTTTAATGGGCAGAGGTCTTCCAAATGGCAGCCGGCCACCTGTCTCGAGGATCAGCCATCAATGTACAAAGTGAAAAATGGGGAGCATGAACACGAGCAAAGGCCCCTCTGTTCTGTGTGGGAAGCAAAGAGCGGGTGGGGCGGTGGAGCCAGGGTTGCAAGAAGGGGCGGGGGGGGGGGGCTGTTCTCAGGGCGGCCAAAAATATCCCAACCATATTGCCTCCTTGGGAATTTAGAACATTTTACCCACAATCCTTTTCCCTTGAAAAACAATCTGTTTTGGAGCCTGGCGTAACCTAAAGTGACTGTATATTATTAAGGATTTAACTTTGAACTTCAGCATTTGGTTCCCATTATATGATCATTAATATCCTCTGCCGCCGCCATTCGGCTTTGAATCCTTCATGTGAGGTTCTTGGGCTCTTTGGGTCCCAAAGGGGCTGCTTCACCCCCTCCTCCTCCTCCTCCTCCTCCTCCTCCTCCTCCTCCTCCTCCTCCTCCTCCTAAATATCGGCTGCAATGGGGAGGCCATCCCTCTTTCCTAGTACAGGGGCCTTAACTGCCCGCTGTGCCCGGGTTTGGATCTTCTGGGTGGTTGGCTGCAGTTCTCCAGGATGCGGGAGCAGATCCGTGTTGCATCCAAAGGAGAAGTGAAATGGGCCAAAGCCAGCCTTGGAGGCCAAAAGCCTGTTGGTTCCCTGAACGGATGGTTGCACGTCTTTCGCATTCTCTGACTTCCACCTTCCCCAAGGATCTCTCCTTTCTCAGGAAATCCTGAGTGTCAGAGGCCAGCCTGGCATCTTGATAGGTTCCTTGCAAGGATTCAATGGGGCAAAGAGTGGAAGTCCTACATTATTAGTGATGCCATGCTTTCCTACTGAGCCCAGATCTCATGCTGAGGTTGCACAACTTCAGTTTCTGCATGGAGAGCATGGCATCGATGGTGATGAATGGTGTGGCTGCAGAAAGGCACGTGCTAAGAAATGCACAATAGGGATGCACAAATGGATACAGAATAGAGTGAGTAACCAAATGCATAGCTGAAGGCAGAACTGAATGCAGAATTAAATGCATAACAGGATATGGAATTGAACACACATCTCAATGCAGAATCAATGCAGAACCAAATGCAGATTCAAACTCACACCTGAATGCAGAACTGAAAGTAGAACTGAACACAAATCTGAATACTTAACCAAGATGAGAATGAATTGCAGAATTGAATATAGGACCGGTTGCATAAAACATATAGAAATGCAGAACTGACTGCAAAGCTGAATGCAAAACTGAACACAAATCTGAATACATAACCAAGAGGAGAACAAAATGCAGGACCGGTTGGATAAAACACGTATCTGAATGCAGAACTGCATGTTGGACCGAACACATCTCTGAATGCAGAACTGAATGCAAAGTTGAATGGAAATTTGAATGCAGAATTAAATGCAGAATGGAATGTAGAATTGAACACACAAATGAATGCAGAAGTAATACAGAACCAAATGCAGATTCAAACGCACATCTGAATGCAGAACTGAATGTAGAACTGAACACAAATCTGAATACATAACCAAGAGGAGAACGAAATGCAGAATTGAATATAGGACCAGTTGCATAAAACATTTATCTGAATGCAGAACTGAATGCAAAGCTGAATAGACATCTGAATGCAGAATTAAATGCAGAATGGGATGGAGACTTGAACACACATCTGAATGCAGAATCAAATGCAGACTCAAACGCACATCTGAATGCAGAACTGAATGCAAAACTGAACACAAATCTGAATACATAACCAAGGACAGAACGAAATGCAGAATTGAATATAGGACCGGTTGGATAAAACACGTATCTGAATGCAGAACTGAATGCAAAGCTGAATAGACATCTGAATGCAGAATTAAATGCAGAACAGAATGTGGAATTGAACACACATCTGAATGCAGAACCAAATGCAGAATCAAATGCAGATTCAAATGCACATCTGAATGCAGAACTGAATGCAAAGATGAATAGACATCTGAATGCAGAATTAAATGCAGAATGGAATGTGGAATTGAAAACACATCAATGCAGAACTGAATGTCAGACTGAACACATCTCTGCATGCAGAACTGAATGCAAAGCTGAATAGACATCTGAATGCACAATTAAATGCAGAACAGAATGTGGAATTGAACACACATTTGAATGTAGAACCAAATGCAGAACCAAATGCAGATTCAAACGCACACCTGAATGCAGAACTGAATGTAGAACCGAACACAAATCTGAATATATAACCAAGGGCAGAATGAAATGCAGAACTGAATGTAGGACCAACTGCATAAAACACGTATCTGAATGCAGAACTGAATGTCGGACTGAACACATATTTGCATGCAGAACTGAATGCAAAATTAAATGCAGAATTGAATGTCAGACTAAACCCATCTCTTTATGCAGAACTGAATGCAAAGATGAATAGACATCTGAATGTAGAATTAAATGCAGAATGGAACGTGGAATTGAAAACACATCTGAATGCAGAATCGATGCCGAACCAAATGCAGAACTGATCGCACATCTGAATGCAGAACTGAATACAAAGCTGCACAGACATATGAATGCAGAATTAAATGAAGTGAATGTGGAATTGAACACACATTTGAATGTAGAACCAAATGCAGATTCAAATGCACATCTGAATGCAGAACTGAGCACAAATGTGAATACATAACCAAATGCAGAACCAAATGCAGAACTGAATACAGAACTGAACAGATACTTCAGCGCAGAGCTAAATGCAGTATTTAACAGACATCTGAATGCAGAACTGAATGCAGATCTGAACACCTATCTGCAGAACTAAATGCAGAACAGAATACTGAATTGAACAGACACTTCAGTGCAGAACGGAATGCACATCTCCTGGGAGGATTTATTTATTTGTCGTGTCAGAACAACCAGTCAAATTATATTACATTTCTAACAGAACAAAGCAAACAAGCAGATTACAAAATTTGTGAGTATGAGAGTTGATTAAATGTCCTTTGACCAGTATCTGGCCCCTTGGAGTGCCTCTGGTGTTGCTGCAAGAAGGTCCTCCCTTGTGCATGTGGCAGGGCTCAGGGTGCATTGCAGCAGGTGGTCAGTGGTTTGCTCCTCTCCACACTCGCATGTCGAGGATTCCACTTTGTAGCCCCATTTCTGAAGGCTGGCTCTGCATCTCGTGGTGCCAGAGCGCAGTCTGTTCAGTGCCTTCCAGGTCGCCCAGTCCTCTGTGTGCCCAGGGGGGAGTCTCTCATTGGGTATCAGCCATGGGTTGAGGTTCTGGGTTTGGGCCTGCCACTTTTGGACTCTCGCTTGCTGAGGTGTTCCAGTGAGTGTCTCTGTAGATCTTAGAAAACAATTTCTAGATTTAAGTCATTGACGTGCTGGCTGATACCCAAACAGGGGATGGGCTGGAGATGTCTCTGCCTTGGTCCTGGGAGGATTAAATGCAATGAATGGGAAAGAGCTTTGGGAAAGAGCTTGGTGTTGCACCCTTGGAGGAGATGAAATGGGCCAGCACCAGATTCGTAGGCCAAAACCCGGTTGGTTCACTGAATGCATGTCTACATGGTCCCTGAATCAGAAGGGAAGGAATGCAACGCAACCAAAGACCTGAATCCCACTGTTTCTCCCAAGTAGGGCAGACCCACAACAACAATGGAGCTTCTATACATTTGGCTTGGCGAGATCCCATTGATTCAAGCGCTCTGTACTTGTTGTCGTTGCTGCTGTGGTTGTGCTGTGCTTCCAAGTCCCCTCCTTGTACCTCACAAAGAGTGCAATGCACAGGCTGTTCTTGTGCAAAACGAAATAGACCTTGGCTGAGAGCAGAGCGGTGTTTACAACCGCAAACCCTTTGGCCAGCTCATCACAAACTTTAAGTACAGTTTTGGGTTTAGGTTTGTAATCCGTTGCTTTATAGGTGCAATTTTCTGCAAACTTTTATAGTTTGAGATCTTCAGCGTTAAAGACGTTTGCATGGTTTCTTTTCAATGGACCTTATATAAGTTTTATGCCTTGTGGTGTATTAGGTTTCTTCTTCCTGCCTGTAAATATCTGACTTTTCTTTCCTATCAGTCCTTGGAAGAATGGCTCCTCTTTGGGCATCGATTGACCGTTTCTCCGTGACATTTTCTCTTCCTGTTGTTCGTTCACCTCTGCTTCCGTTGTCCATTTGTATGTCTCCTGGAAGACGCTCCGGAGACGGTGCCAATCCGGTCTCACTTACACACGTTGCACAATCGCGGTACCGTTTCCAGAAGAGAGTTGGCACAACCGTGTAGCTAAAAGGCAATTCCAGTTGCAAGTTCCTGTTCTTAGGCAGTTCAAGGAGAGATCTAGCAGGCTGATAGGGAAGAATGAATTGATGCTTTGCTTATCTGAAAAGGCTGCCCAAAGGTAATGACTCCAAAAGAAGCACTTAACAAACGAATTGTTCCTTTCTATCTGGTGAGATCTTTCAGCAGCAAACATAAATAAATACAAAGGCAAAGTGCTTCATGAGAGGCATCCAATGCCTAGTTTCAACCATTTATTTGGTTTTACTAGAACCTTTAAAAAGGTAAAGGTAAAGGTTGTCCCCTGACATTAAGTCCAGTCATGTCTGACTCTGGGACTCTGGTGCTCATCTCCATTTCTAAGCCGAAGAGCTGGCGTTGTCCATAGACACCTCCAAGGTCATGTGGCCGGCATGACTGCATGGAGCGCCATTACCTTCCTGCCAGAGCAGTACCTATTGATCTACTCACATTTGCATGTTTTCGAACTGCTAGATGGGCAGAAGCTAGGGCTGACAGCGGAAGCTCACGCTGCTCCCCAGAATTGAAGCTGGAATGTGTCCGGAGGTTATCATATCTCCTATCAGTCTTCTCTTCCCAGCTCCTTAAGCTGCTCCTCATAGGGCTTGTTCTCCAGACCCTTGATCATATTATTATTATTATTATTATTATTATTAAGCTTTATTTGTAGCCCGCTAGCATCTCCCGAAGGACTCGATGCGGCTTACAAAGGCCAAGGCCTCAACACAACAACAACAACAAACAATAACAATACAATGCAAGCAAATTAAAAACATAAGCAATAACAGAAACAAAACATAACACTATTACGCAATAAAACCAGGGCCGGGCCATTGACAAGCTGGAATGTGTCCAGAGGAGGGCGACTAAAATGATCAATGGTCTGGAGAACAAGCCCTATGAGGAGCGGCTTAAGGAGCTGGGCATGTTTAGCCTGAAGAAGAGCAGGCTGAGAGGAGATATGATAGCCATGTATAAATATGTGAGAGGAAGCCACAGGGAGGAGGAGGAGGGAGCAAGCTTGTTTTCTGCTTCCTTGGAGACTAGGACACGGAACAATGGCTTCAAACTACAAGAGAGGAGATTCCATCTGAACATGAGGAAGAACTTCCTGACTGTGAGAGCCGTTCAGAAGTGGAACTCTCTGCCCCGGAGTGTGGTGGAGGCTCCTTCTTTGGAGGCTTTTAAGCAGAGGCTGGATGGCCATCTGTCAGGGATGATTTGAATGCAATATTCCTGCTTCTTGGCAGAATGGGGTTGGACTGGAGGATGGCCCAGGAGGTCTCTTCCAACTCTTTGATTCTAGGATTCTATGATTCTATGTCATCGTTCTGCCAAGGTCATTGTCCACCTCCCTGTTGAAGGCATGATCTCCAGTGACAGCATCTCTAGCAGGAGCTGTCCAGCTTCCTTTTGGAAACAACCAGAGGAGGACAACCAACCACCTTTCTGGCCACTTGGCTCCAAATGCTCTTAGGGTCAAGAAGTTCTGTCTAATAGGTTACTGTGAGTTTTTCGGACAGTATGGCCATGTTCCAGCAGCATTCTCTCCTGATGTTTCACCTGCACCTGTGGCTAATAGCATCCTTCCCTCCACCTCTTCTTTCTCTTCTTCTTCTCTTCCTAATGTGATGTCTAATGTGTTCTGAGTTGATTTATGGTTTGGTTTTGGTTGCGCTTTACGTATTGAATGTTTGCCACTCTATGTTGTGAACCGCCCTGAGTCCCCATCGAGGTGATAGGGCAGGATAGGAATAAAGATTTATTTAGTTATTTATTTAGTCCTCCTCCTCCTCCCCTTCTTTCTATTCTTCCTCTTGCTTCTCTTCTTCGCCCCTTCTTCTCACCCTTTCCCCTCCTCCTTTTGCCCTTTTTTTCTCTTCTTCTGCCTCCTCCCCATTCCTCTCTGCGTCTTCCCATCTTTCTTTTCTTCTTCTTCTCTTCCTCCTCTTCCTCTTCTTCCTCCCCACCTCTCCTCTTCCTTCTCTTCTGCCTCCTCTACTTCTTATCTTTCCCCTCCACCTCTTCCCTTCCTTCTCTTCTTCTTCTCTTTTCTTCCTCACCCTTTTTTCTCATCTTCCTCTTCTTCTTTTCTCCTACTTCTCTTTCTCTCTCCTCTTCCTCCTCCTCCTCTTCCTTTCTTCCTCCTCCCCCTTTCTCCTCTTTTTTCTCCTCTTCTTCCTCCCCTATCTCACCTCTTTTTTCTCCTCCACCTCTTCCTGTTTTTCTACTCTTTTTCTTTTCCTCCTCCTCCTCCTCCTCCTCCTCCTCCCCTTTTTCTCCTCTTTCTCCTCCTCTTCCTCCTCCACCTCTTCCTTCTCTTCTTCTTCTCTTTTCTTCCTCACCCTTTTTCCTCTTCTTCTTTTCCCTTACTTCTCTTTCTTTCTCCTCCTCTTCCCTTCTTCTTTCTCCCTTTTTCTCTTCTTCTTCCTCCCCTATCTCACCTCTTTTTTCTCCTCCACCTCTTCCTGTCTTTCTACTCTTTTTCTTTTCCTTCTCCTCCTCTTCCCCTTTTCTCCTCTTCTTCTTCTCTTCCTCTTTCTCCTCCTCTTCCCTTCTTCCTCCTCCTCCTCTTCTCTTCCTCCTCTTCTTCTTCTCTTCCTCCCCCTTTTTTCTCCTCTTCCTCTTCTTTTCCCCTATTCTCCTCCTCTTCCCTTCTTCTTCCTCCTTTTCTCCCCTTCCTTCTCTTCTTCTCCTCTTCCTCCTCTTCTTCCTCCTCTACTTCTCCTCCTCTTTCTCCTCCCCCCCCCGTTCCCTTCTTCTCCTTCTTCCTCTTCCTCCCTCTGTGCCACCTCTGCATGATCTCTTGTGGACCATTGCAGGTGATGCTCAATGCCCCATGTGTAATGGTTTCAGTGCCACTTGGGGTGGTCACATCCCTCTTGTCCATCCTAGGAGTCCAGAGAGGGAAGTGTCTGGAGAGAGGGGCCAAGGCCATTCATTCCCTGGCCTCCTTTGAGGAACTCCCCCTTCTTTTCCTTCTCTTCCTCCTCCCCTTTTCTCCTCTTCCTATTCCTCCTCTTTCTCCTCCTCTTCCCTTCCTTCTCCTCCTTCTCTTCTTCTTCTCATCCTCTTCTTTTCCCCTGTTCTCCTCCTCTTCCCTTCTCCTTTTCTCCCCTTCCTTCTCTCCTTCTTCTCTTCCTCCCCCTTTTTCTTCTCTTCCTCTTCTTTTCCCGTTCTTCTCCTCTTCCCTTCTTCCTCCTCCTTTTCTCTCCTTCCTTCTCTTCTTCTCCTCTTCCTCCTCTTCTTCCTCTAATTCTCCTCTTCTTTCCCCCCTTCTTCCCTTCTTCTCCTTCTTCATCCTCCTCCCTCTGTGCCACCTCTGCATGATCTTCTGTGGACCATTGCAGGTGATGCTCGATGCCCCATGTGTAATGGTTTCAGTGCCGCTTGGGGTGGTCACACCCCTCTTGCCCATCCTAGGAGACTGTGCCTTGGTCCAGAGAGGGAAGTGTCCGGAGAGAGGGGCCAAGGCCATTAATTCCCTGGCCTCCTTTGAGGAACTCCCCCTTCTTTTCCTTTTCTTCCTCCTCCCCTTTTCTCCTCTTCCTATTCCTCCTCTTTCTCCTCCTCTTCCATTCCTTCTCCTCCTCCTCTTCTTCTCTTCCTCCTCTTTTTTTCCCCTGTTCTCCTTCTCTTACCTTCCTCCTCCTTTTCTCCCCTACCTTCTTCTCCTCCTCTTCCTCCTCTACTTCTCCTCCTCTTTCTCCCCCCCCCCCCCCGTTCCCTTCTTCCTCTTCCTCCCTCTGTGCCACCTCTGCATGATCTTCTGTGGACCATTGCGGATGATTCTCCTCTTTCTCCTCCTCTTCCCTTCCTTCTCCTCCTCTTCTTCTTCTCTTCTCTTGCTCTCCCTTTTTTCTCCTCTTCCTCCTCTTCTTTTCTCCTATTCTCCTCCTCTTCCCTTCTTTCTCCTCCTTTTCTCCCCTTCCTTTTCCTCTTCCTCCTCTTCTTCCTCCTCTACTTTTCCTCCTCTTTCTCCCACCTCTTCCCTTCTTCTCCTTCTTCCTCCTCCCTCTGTGCCACCTCTGCATGGTCTTCTGTGGGCCATTGCAGGTGATGCTCAATGCCCCATGCGTAATGGTTTCAGTGCCACTTGGGGTGGTCACACCCCTCTTGTCCATCCTAGGAGTCCAGAGAGGGAAGTGTCCGGAGAGAGGGGCCAAGGCCATTCATTCCCTGGCCTCCTTTGAGGAACTCCCCCTTCTTTTCCTTCTCTTCCTTCTCTTCCTTCTTCCCTTTTCTCCTCTTCCTATTCCTCCTCTTTCTCCTCTTCTTCCCTTCCTCCTCCTCTTCTTCTCTTGCTCTTCCTTTTTTCTCCTCTTCTTCCTCTTCTTTCCCCCTATTCTCCTCCTCTTCCCTTCTTCCTCCTCCTTTTCTCCCCTTCCTTCTCTACTTCTCTTCCTCCCCCTTTTTTCTCCTCTTCCTCCTCTTTTGTCCTATTCTCTTCTTCCCTTCCTCTTCCTCCTTTCCCCCTTCCTTCTCCTTCTTCTCTTCCTCTCCCTTTTTTCTCCTCTTCCTTCTTTTCCCCTATTCTCCTCCCCTTCTTTTCTTCCTCCTCCTTTTCTCCCCTTCCTTCTCTTCTTCTCTTGCTCCCCCTTTTTTCTCCTCTTCCTCCTCTTCTTTTCCCCTATTCTCCTCCTCTTCCCTTCTTCCTCCTCCTTTTCTCCCCTTCCTTCTCTCCTCCTCCTCCTCCTCCTTCTCTTCTTCCTCCACTACTTCTCCTCTTTCCCCCCTTCTTCCCTTCTTCTCCTTCTTCATCCTCCTCCCTCTGTGCCACCTCTGCATGATCTTCTATGGGCCATTGCAGGCGATGCTCAATGCCTCATGTGTAATGGTTTCAATGCCACTTGGGGTGGTCACACCCCTCTTGCCCATCCTAGGAGACTGTGCCTTGGTCCAGAGAGTGTCCAGTAAGAGAGGCCAAGGCCATTCATTCGCTGGCCTCCTTTGAGGAAGTCCACCTCATCCCACCACCCATAGGTTGGGGATCTGGGCCTCTTGCCGGGTGATTCTTGCCCCTCGTTGGCCCCGGTCCCCCTCTTTGAAAGGCAATCTCCGGCAGGCCGACCCAAGGTTATGAAAGACAAATGTGAGCTTCTTGGTGGCACGAGGTGAATGGTGCAGCTGAAATTAAATCATGTTTAGATTAAAGGGGACGGCGCATTGAAAATATTTTCCTTAGAGTTTTACAGTACAATTAGGAACTGTTTAAGCCCGGGCTTCTCGCGGCTTCTAAGTCAGGGCTGCGGTTAACCGAGCGCTCCGGATAGATTCCTTGCAGCTTCCACCGAGGAAGGTCATCCCTGTTTAGTTGTGGAATTATACCTTCCACCAGAGAGGCCGCTTATCTTCGCATCTGCAATTTGCCGGGTCTCCCGCAAAAGGAAATCTTTTATTAAGCGTTCTATTTTCCTTTGCTCCGGGCAGGCAGACTAAATAAACGCCGGGGGAGACTTTGCACTTTCCTCCGTGTCGCTCACTTCCAAGAATCACAGACAATGCCGGCTTGCACGAAAGAGAGAGTTTTGGAAAAACAAGGCGCCCCAAGCCCCGCGTCAACTCCGCCGGCCGGATCCCTCCCAAGAATTTATTTCATTACTCTAAGTGCTGTTGACTTAGTCTTGGTTTCAGCACTTGGGTTCTTGGATAGCTTGGAGGGAGCCCGCTCCTCCAAGATAAATAGATTATGCAAAGCAAGGGCCTCAGTCCTCGGCTGGTTTGTCCCCCAACGAAGAAAGGGCTTCCTCGGTTATAACAAAGGCCTGGACCTCCATCACCTCCTGGAAGGAAAAGCCAGAAGGTCTTCTATGAAGGAAAGACCAGAAGGTCTTCTATGAAGGAAAGGCTAGAAGGTTTTCTATGAAGTAAAGGCAGGAAGGTCTTCTATGGAGGAAAGTCCAGAAGTTCTTCTATGAAGTAAAGGCTAGAAGGACTTTTATGAAGGAAAGACAAGAAGGTCTTCTATGAATGAAAAGTCAGAAGTTTTATGAAGGAAAGGCCACAAGGTCTTCTATGAAGGAAAGGCTAGAAGGTCTTCTATGAAGCAAAGCAAGGGCCTCATTCTTCTGCCGATTCGTCCCCAATGAAAAAAGGGTTTCCTGGGTCCATCACCTCCAGTCCACAGGTCTTGGATATGGAAGGAGGGCTGAGGAAAGGCCAATGGGTCTTCCAATGGGGAGAAGGCCTTCTAGGAAGGAAAGCCAGATGGTCTTCTATGAAGGAAAGGCTAGAAGGTCTTCTATGAAAGAAAAGGCAAGAAGGTCTTCTATGAAGGGAAGGCTAGAAGGTCTTCTATGAAGGAAAGGCCAGAAGGTCTTCTATGAAGAAAAGGTCATAAGGTCTTCTATGAAGGAAAGGCCAGATAGTCTTCTATGAAGCAAGCAAGGGCCTCATTCTTGTGCTGGTTAGTCCCCCAATGAAGATAGGGCTGCCTGGGTTATAGCAAATGCCTGGACCTCCATCACCTCCAGCCCACAGGTCTTGGATGTGGAAGGAAGACTGAGGAAAGGCCAATGGGTCTTCCTATAGAGAGAAGGCTGGGATGCCTTCTAGGAAGGAAAGGCCAGAAGATCTTCTATGAGGGGAAGGTTAGAAGGTTTTCTATGAAGGCCAGAAGGTCTTCTATGAAGCAAGCAAGGGCCTCCTTCTTGTGCTGGTTTGTCCCCCAATGAAGAAAGGGCTACCTGGGTTATAACAAAGGCCTGGACCTCCATCACCTCCAGTTGGTAGGCCTTGGAAATGGAAGGAAGGCTGAGGAAAGACCAATAGGTCATCCTGTGGTGACATGCAAGAAGACCAGCCATTCTAAAGATTATGCCTTTAGGATGCCTTGGACTTCAGCTTTGATCATTGCATCCATTAGTGCTAAAATGCAACACATCTGGAGGAACCAGTTTGGAAAAGACAGTTAGTCAACTTCTCAATGTTGATGGTTAACTCCTTGGAGGATTGGAGATGAACAAATCCCTTGGCTGCCTCGGGCTTTCACATTGACACCTGTCGAGCATTGAGATACCTGTTGGTGCCTGAGAGAGAGTGTGACTCACCCAGGTGACCTGGTGGGTTTTGATGCTGGAGCAGGACTCCAAGCCTGGTCTCCTAAGGTTCTGGTCCAGTATTCAAATAACTTCAAATAATTACACTGTATTGGCTCTATTCTCCTCCTCATCTTCTTTTCCACCTCCTTTCTGCTTCTCTTCCTTCTTCTCCTTCTCCTTCTGTCTTCCTCCTTTCTTCTTTGATACCCTCCCCCTCTTTTCCTTCTCCTTCTTTCTCCTCTCCGTTCTTTCCCATCTTCTCCTCACTCTTCCTTTTTACTCTTACTACTTCTTTCCGCTTCTCCTCCTCTTCCTCTTCTGACTTTTCTTCTTCCTCCTCCTCCTTCTAGTACTACTTCTACTTCTTTCTCCTTCTCCTTTTCCTCCTTGCCTTCTTCTTCTTCTTTCCCCTTCTCCTCTTCCTTGTCCTCCTCCTCATCTTCTTCTCCTCTTCCTCCTCATCCTCAACCTCCTTTGAATCTCCTTGGGGAAAGATAAAGCAGGGTATCAATAACTTTCAAAATCATAATAATAATCAATAACAATAATTCTACTGGGTTGTTGTAAGTTTTTTCAGGCTATATGGCCATGTTCTAGAGGCATTTCTCCTGACGTTTCGCCTGCATCTATGGCAAGCATCCTCAGAGGTTGTGAGGTCTGTTGGAATTAGGAAAAGGGGTTTCATATATCTGTGGAATGACCAGGGTGGGACAAAGGACTCTTGTCTGCTGGAGCTATGTGTGAATGTTTCAACTGACACCTTGATTAACATATAATGGCCTGATAGTGCCTGGAGCAAACTTTTGTTGTGAGGTGATTAGATGTCCTTGTTTGTTTCCTCTCTGTTGTTGTGCTGTTGTAATTTTAGAGTTTTTTTAAATACTGGTAGCCAGACTTTGTTCATTTTCCTGGTTTCCTCTTTTCTGT
The DNA here is from genome assembly GCF_037176765.1 of Anolis sagrei. Taxonomy (NCBI): domain Eukaryota; kingdom Metazoa; phylum Chordata; class Lepidosauria; order Squamata; family Anolidae; genus Anolis; species Anolis sagrei. Next base: position 2,140,896 of record NC_090025.1, on the reverse strand, counting down.
TGAAATTGTCCACATGCTTCTTGTGGATTTCAATGGCTTCTCTGTGTAGCCCGACATGGTGGTTGTGAGAGTGGCCCAGCCTGTCTGCGTTCTCCGATAATCTGCTGTGTCCAGGTTGGTTCATCAGGTGATCTGCTATGGCTGACCTCTCTGGTTGAAGTAGTCTGACAACCACTATGTCAGACTACACAGAGAAGCCACTGAAATCCACAAGAAGCATGTGGACAATTTCAACAGAAAGGAGGAAAAGAGGCTACCAGTATTAAAAAAAAAACCTCTACAATTACAACAGCACAACAACAGAGAGGAAATAAACTAGGACATCTAATCACCTCTCAACAAAAGTTTGCTCCAGGCACTGTCAGGCCATTATATGCTAATCAAGGTGGTGAGTTGAAACATTCCCAGCTAGCTCCAGCAGACAAGAGTCCTTTGTCCCACCCTGGTCTTTCCACAGATATATAAACCCTTTTTCCTAGTTCCAATAGCCTTCACTACCTCTGAGGATGCTTGCCATAGATGCAGGCGAAATGTCAGGAGAGAATGCCTCTAGACCAGTGGTTCTCAACCTTGCTAATGCCGTGACCCCTTAATGCAGTTCCCTATGTTGTGGTGACCCCCAACCATAATCTTGTTTTCGTTGCTACTTCATAACTGTCATTTTACTACTGTTATAAATCGTAATCTAAATATCCGATATGCAGGATGGATTGTCATTCACTGGACTAAATTGAGCACAAATACCCAATATGCCCAAATGTGAATGCTAGTGGGGTTGGGGGAGGACTGATTTTGTAATTTGGGAGTTGTAGTGGCTGGGATTTATAGTTCACATAATCAAAGAGCATTCTGAACTCCACCAGCGATGGATTTAAACCGAATTTGGCACACAGAACTCCCATGACCAACAGAAAACACTGGAAGGGTTTCGTGGGCATTGACCTTGAGTTTGGGAGTTATAGTTCACCTATATCCAAAGGAGTGCTGTGGATTTATGCAATGATGGATCTGGACCAAACTTGGCACGAATACTCAATATGCCCAAATGTGGAGTCTGGGGAAAATAGACCTTGACATTTGGTAGTTGTAGTTGTTGGGATTTATAGTTCACCTACAATCAAAGAGCATTCTGAACTCAACCAACAATAGAATTGGGTCAAACTTTCCACACAGAATCCCAATGACCAACAAAAAGTACTATGTTTTCTGATGGTCTTTGGCGACCCCTTTGACACCCCCTCACGACCCCCTCAGGGGTCCCGACCCCCAGGTTGAGAAACACTGCTTTAGACCATGGCCATATAGCCCGAAAAAACCTACAACAACCCAGTGATTCCGGCCATGAAAGCCTTCGACAATACAATAATTCTACTGCTATTTCTTGGTCTTTTCCCTTCTTCTCTTCCTCTTCTTTTCCTTCTACTTCTTCTTCCTCCGTTCTTCTTGCCTTGTTGCTTGAAGAGTGTCAGATGTCTCCGTTTGTCCAATGTGTGTGTGTGTGTCCAGCAATGGAAATAAGAGGGGAAAGATGACCCATGGCCACATCCCATCTGAAGGAGGATTTTTGTGTTTTCTTTCCATCCCAGAGACGAAGTCCTGGGATAGAAAGGGAAGCCCTTGGGGTCCAGGAGGGGTCAGGAAAGTGTTGCTCATCCCTGGCCGGCCTGCGGATTCCCCTTCTGCTCCTTTGGGATGGGATGTCGAGGCCGCCGACTGAGTCATCTTCCAGCGTTTGGGACAACCCCGTTGGGACCCCGGAGCCTGGAACAAACTGGCCACGAATGTCTGGAAGAAGACAAATGGACGGAAGAAGGACTCGGGACAAGTAATCCGCCTTCCCTTGAGGCACAGCTGGAGCCACATCAACAAACACCAAATATTCACAGCATCAGGGCAGATTGCTTACATACCAAGGAGATCATAATTTGTTGCTAATTTATCCTTAAAGGAAGGAATTCTGGACAAATTTTCTTTTTGTTCCAAGAACAGTTTGCAAAACAGTATCATTTCCAATCACAGTTTGGTGCACGTTCTGTGCACGTTCTGGAATTGTTTTGCAGACAGAACAAGATTTTCTGGGCAGAAAACAGGAATGGTGCTGAAAATATGGTTTCCTATGCAGAAAATACGGTTTCATTTGCAATATACTTCCTTGTGTCAGTTTTGCACAGAATGTATCCTGAACCGCAAACAGTCTTTGGAAACAACAGTGTGTTTCGAAATGTTCTTCGGCAACAATTTTGGCCTGCATCAATAGGAGCATAGTGTCTAGATCTAAGGAAGTAATGCTACCCCTCTATTCTGCTTTGGTTAGACCACATCTGGAATATTGTGTCCAATTCTGGGCCCCACACAACTCAAGAGAGATATTGACAAGGTGGAATGTGTCCAGAGGAGAGCGACTAAAATGATCAAGGGTCTGGAGAACAAGCCCTATGAGGAGCGGCTTAAGGAGCTGGGCATGTTTAGCCTGAAGAAGAGAAGGCTGAGAGGAGATATGATAGCCATGTATAAATATGTGAGAGGAAGCCACAGAGAGGAGGAGGGAGCAGGCTTGTTTTCTGCTTCCTTGGAGACTAGGACGCAATGGAACAATGGCTTCAAACTACAAGAGAGGAGATTCCATCTGAACATGAGGAAGAACTTCCTGACTGTGAGAGCCGTTCAGCAGTGGAACTCTCTGCCCTGGAGTGTGGTGGAGGCTCCTTCTTTGGAAGCTTTTAAGCAGAGGCTGGATGGCCATCTGTCAGGGGTGATTTGAATGCAATATTCCTGCTTCTTGGCAGGGGGTTGGACTGGATGGCCCATGAGGTCTCTTCCAACTCTTTGATTCTATGATTCTATGATTCTATGAACAACAACAAAACAACAACAACAACAACAACAGGACCTTTGCGTATAGTAAGTTCTGGATTGCTAGGCTGTTCAACAGAACATGAGTCTTTGGCTCTATCTAAACTGACATATAATAAATATAATCAACTGCATTATATGAAGTTTAATGGGATATAATGCATTCATTGCAGAAGTGTATTTATTAGGTTCTTGTAGGTTTTTTCAGGCTGTATGGCCATGGTCTAGAGGCATTCTCTCCTGACGTTTCGCCTGCATCTATGGCAAGCATCCTCAGAGGTAGTGAGGTCTGTTGGAAATAGGAAAATGGGTTTATATATCTGTGGAATGACTGGGGTGGAACAAAGGACTCTTGTCCGCTGGAGCTAGGTGTGAATGTTTCAGCTGACCACCTTCATTAGCATTTGAAGGCCTGGCTGAGCCTGGGAAAATGTTCTGTTGAAAGGTGTTAAGATGTGCCTGGTTGACCACCTTCAAATGCTAATGAAGGTGGTCAGCTGAAACATTCACACCTAGCTCCAGCAGAGAAGAGCTCTTTGCCCCACCCCAGCCATTCCACAGATATATAAACCCATTTTCCTATTTCCAACAGACCTCACTACCTCTGAGGATGCTTGCCATAGATGCAGGCGAAACGTCAGGAGAAAATGCCTCTAGAACATGGCCCTATAGCCCGAAAAAACCTACAAGAACCTAGTGATTCCATGAAAGCCTTCGACAATACAGTGTATTTATTTACTATGCTTCTATACCACCATTCTCAGCCCGAGGGCAACTCATGGCCGTTTACAAAATGGCACAATTCGATGCCCACAACAATACAAAAATAATTTAAGCATTAAAAATATTTAACATGGATAAAAAAATTCATTACAATTAACATCAACAAACATAATAAAAACTATAAGTCCTCCGCATTTCATTAAGCAGTCATTATCCAGTCACGTTGTCCAACCGTTCCGAGATCAGAGTTTCATAGCTACACTGTGTTTGGAAAAGCCTGCTCATAGAGCCAAGTTTTAACTTTTTTGTGAAACGTTAAGAGGGTGGGGGCTGATCTAATGTCCCTGGGGAGGGCATTCCACAACCAAGGGGCCACCACTGAGAAGGCCCTATCCCTCGTCCCTGCCAGTCGAGCCTGTGAAGATGGCAGGGCCGAGAGCAGGACCTCCCCAGAAGATCTTAAACTCCTAGAGCAGCATTTCTCAACCTGGGGGTCCGGACCCCTGGAGGGGTCGTGAGGGAGTGTCAGAGGGGTCATCAAAGACCATCAGAAAACAGTATTTTCTGTTGGTCATGGGAATTCTGTGTGCCAAGATCGGTTCAATTCCATCGTTGGTGGAGTTCAGAATGCTCTTTGATTGTAGGTGAACTATAAATCCCAGCAACTACAAATCCCAAATATCAAGGTCTATTTTCCCCAAACTCCACCAGTGTTCAAACTTGGGCATATGGAGTATTAATGCCAAGTTTGGTCCAGATCTATCATTGTTTGAGTCTACAGTGCTCTCTGGATGTAGGTGAACTACAACTCCAAAACTCAATGTCAATGCCCACCAAGCTCTTCTAGTATTTTTTGTTGGTCATGGGAGTTCTGAGTACCAAGTTTGGTCCAATTCCATTATTGCTGGAATTCAGAATGCTCTTTGGTTGAAGGTGAACTATAAAACCCAGCAACTACAACTCCCAAATGACAAAATCAGCTACAACTCCCAAATGCCAAATTTGGTCCAGTGAATGAAAATACATCCTGCATATCAGATATTTATACTATGACTCGTAATGGTAGCAAAATTACAGTTATGAAGTAGCAACAAAAATAATGTATTGTCGAAGGCTTTCATGGCTGGAATCACTAGGTTCTTGTGGATTTTTTCGGGCTATAGAGCCATGTTCTAGAGGCATTTCTCCTGACGTTTCGCCTGCATCTATGGCAAGCATCCTCAGAGGTAGTGAGGTCTGTTGGAATTAGGACAATGGGTTTATATATCTGTGGAATGGCTGGGGTGGGGCAAAGAGCTCTTCTCTGCTGCAGTTAGGTGTGAATGTTTCAGCTGATCACCTTCATTAGCATTTGAAGGCCTGCCTGAGCCTGGGAAAATCTCTTGCTGGGAGGTGTTAATCTGTGCCTGGTTGTTTCCTCTCTGTTGTTTTGCTGTTGTAATTTTAGAGTTTTTTAATACTGGTAGCCAGATTTTGTTCATTTTCATGGTCTCTTCCTTTCTGTTGAAATTGTCCACCTGCTTCTTGTGTATTTCAATGGCTTCTCTGTGTAGTCTGACATGGTGGTTGTTGGTGTGGTCCAGCATTTCTGTGTTCTCAAATAATATGCTGTGTCCAGGCTGGTTCATCAGGTGCTCCGCTATGGCTGACTTCTCTGGTTGAAGGAGTCTGCAGTGCCTTTCATGTTCCTTGATGCGTGTCTGGGCATTTCTGCATTTGGTGGTCCCTCTGTAGACTTCTTGTCCACAGCTGCATGGTATACAATGGTAGACTCGTGCAGAGGTGAGAGGATCCCTCTTGTCCTTTGCTGAGCGTAGCATTGGTTGGATCTTCTTGGTGGGTCTGTAGGTGGTTTGTATGTTGTGTTTCCTCATCAGCTTCCCTCTGCGTTCAGTGGTTCCCTTGATGTATGGCAGGAACACTTTTCCTCTGGGTGGATCTTCATCTTGACTCTCGTGGCTTGTTCTTGGTCTTGCACATCTGAGGATGCTTGCCATAGATGCAGGCGAAACGTCAGGAGAAATGCCTCTAGAACATGGCTCTGTAGCCCGAAAAAACCCACAAGAACCTAACAAAAATAATGTTATGGTTGGGGTCACCAAAACATGAGGAACTGTATTAAGGGGTCACTGCATTAGGAAGGTTGAGAACCACTGACCTAGAGGATTCGTAAGGAGAGATACGTTCGGACAGGTAAGCAGGGCCAGAACCGTTTAGGGCTTTATAGGCCAAAGCCAGCACTTTGAATTGTGCCCGGTAGCAAATTGGCAGCCAGTGGAGCTGGCACAACAGAAGAGTTGTATGCTCCCCGGGCACCGCTCCTGTTAGCATCCTGGCTGCTGATCGTTGGAACATTTGAAGCTTCCGAACAGTCTTCAAAGGCAACCCCATGTAGAGAGCGTTGCAGTAGTCTATACGGGATGTAACTAGAGCATGGACTACCGTGGCCAAGTCAGACTTCCCGAGGTACGGGTGCAGCTGGCGCACAAGTTTAAACTGTGTGAATGCTCCCCTGGTTACTGCTGAAACTTGGGGTTCCAGGCTCAGCAATGAATCCAGGGTCACACCCAAGCTGCGAACCTTCGTCTTCAGAGGGAGTGTGACCCCATCCAACACAGGCTGTAACCCTATGCCCTGTTCGGCCTTGCGACTGACCAGGAGGACCTCTGTCTTGTCTGGATTCAATTTCAATTTGTTTGCCCTCATCCAGACCGTCACAGCGGCCAGACATCGGTTCAGGACCTGGACAGCCTCCTTAGTAGCAGGTGGGAAGGAGTGACAGAATTGGACGTCATCTGCATACAGGTGACACCGCACCCCGAAACTCCGGATGATCTCTCCCAACAGCTTCATGTAGATGTTAAACAACACGGGAGACAGTATTGACCCTTGCAGGACCCCACAAGACAGTGGTCCACACTGAGCATTTCATACAATTTCAAGACTCCATTATATGACAATTTAGGCTTTGTGTCAGGATTTTCCAAACACTCAAATAATAACACTTTTGAGAAAATGCACATTCTTTCCATTGCTCTGGGGTTTCAGGGTGTAGTCACCATTTTATTAAGGTTTTGGAGGCCTTGCTCTTGCGTCAACCGAGTCCTGTCAAGGCATGTCTTTGCAAAAATATCAGGGGCGAAAATAAGTACAGGTTGAACACCTCTTATCCAGAATTCCGAGATCTGAAATACTCCAAATTCCAGAATTGTCCCCTTTCTGGTGGACACAAATTTGTCTTAGAATTATTGTGTGTGAAATGTCCTTCATGCTTTGGCTATCTGTTTTGTTGGAAATAGCAACCTTATTATTATTATTATTATTATTATTATTATTATTACTTTATTTGTACCCTGCTAGCATCTCCCGTAGGATTCGATGCGGCTTACAATAGGCCGAAGCCCAACACAAACAACAATACAATATCTAGCAAATAAAAACAGTTAAGCAGAAAAACAATAACAGTAGCAATACGATAAGACAATATTAAAAAACTGGGTTGGCCAGAGTAGGGTACAAGGTTAAAAAGTGCTGATGTGTCTGAGGAGTATGGGATTATGATATAAGTGCGGTGTGCAGTGTGCGGTGATTTTGGTACTAAAGTGCTTCTAGGATTTTGGTACTAAAGTGCTTCTAGGTACTGGGAGATTCCTAATCTGAAAGGGCACGTTGGAACAGCCAGGTTTTCAAATTCTTCCTGAAGACTGCCAATGTAGGGGCTTGTCTGAGATCTTTCGGGAGGGTGTTCCAGAGGCGGGGGGCCACCACGGAGAAGGCCCTGTCTCGCGTCCCCACCAAGCGTGCTTGTGACGCGGGCAGGATCACGAGCAGGGCCTCCCCAGATGACTGGAGTGAGTGTGTGGGTTCGTAGACAGCGATGCGGTCACGCAGGTAGGGTGGTCCCAAACCGTTCAGGGCTTTGTAGGTAAGCACCTGCACCTTAAATTGGGCCTTTAATGAGCCTTCAATGAGCCTCCGATACTAGTTATTTGATATGTATATAATTGCGATTACTGACTATATTTGTCGCATCTCAGAGTCGATTCACCTTGCTGAAATCACCCAAACTGCACACAAGTGTAGTTTATTGAAAAATAAAAGTACATAAAAGCAAGTAATGTTCCAAAAGATCAATAAAACATAGCACTGTAAAGCAGGATTCCAAGAGGCACCAACGAAACAAAGTCCCATGAGAACATGACAAAATCCCAAGGCCATGGACACAAGAACTACAAGATAATCCAGGCAAACGAGCACAAGCTGCTTGGTTGAGCGCAAAGTTGCTCTGACAAAGGTTTGTTTTCAAACACCCTGCTTAACACCCTTTGCAATACATGAAAGCATTTCTTTGGCATCTGGTCTCCTTCTTGTCGGCTATTCTCACACTCCTTCAAACTCTGAATTCCAAACGGTCAGCCCGATCTAAGGTTCCCGTTTCCTCAAGGTCAGGCTGCTCGTTAGTGTCAGCCTGGTTGCCTTCCTGCTTACTCTCAGGCTGAGAACTCTCCTCCTTTTCCGAGTCAATCTGCACCTGGCTAGTTTCAGTATCCAAAACATTCCCTGCTGTGGGAAACTGAATTTGCACACCCTGTTCCTCATTGTCTACAACAGGAACATTTTGAACCTGATTGTGAACCTGAATCCCATCATCCTTGTCAGAGTCCCTCTGAGACCCCATCTGAGTCACAACACTATCAGTCTGTGATTCCAGCTGAGTCACAACACTATTGTGTGTTTGTACTGGTATGCAGTTTTCCCCTTAACTCTATGTTGTTAGAGGTTGTGGCTGTTAGGGATTGTCGGTGTTGAAATCCAAAACTTCTGGAGGGAGGGTCAAAGTTTGCCCGTGCCTGGTATAGATGCACTTCTTCTCTCAGCAGGAAGACAATGGCTATAATTGTGTCTTTCAGGGAGGGAATTTGCAAAGACTGACACCACTATTCCACGCAGTTTGAAGTTCTCCGTCAAAGAGCTCTGCGAAGGCTTTTTCAGAAGCCTGCCTGGCTAAAAATACTGCTTCTGCTGCTGTTGCTGTGATGCCTGGCTGGAGGAGGCTGCAATTATTTCTCAGAATATCTCTCCTTCGCTCCTTTCTTTGCTTGGAAGAACTGGAAGCCAAGCGGTCAGCCCAGTGATTAGGTGTCACGTCCTCGTTCCTCCATGAATGGGAGGCCCCCCTCTAGGCGCAAAGGGCAGCCAAGGCACGCAGTTGGCGGTCCCTCTCAGACCTCTCCAAAGCCCATTGTGGTGCTCCTGCTTCTTGTGCTGTCAAAGGCTGGCCAAAGAGAGGGAGAGAAACACTGTCTGGGTCCAAAGGACACCAAAAGACACCAAAAGCAATGCCAAAAGAACATCAAAAGAAACCCCCCATACCTCTCTGAAACCCATTTTGGTCCCTCTTTCTCTTGCACCATCAAAGGATGGACAAAGATAGGGGAGAAAACACACTGGTTCTAAAAAGGACCCCAAAAGGGACCACAAACAAACCCCAAAAGAAACCCCCAGTAGTACCTTTCCAAAACCCATTTTCGTTCTCCATCTTCTTGCACCATCAAAGGCTGGACAAAGAAAGGGAGGGAAACACACTTAGGACCTTTCCAAAGAGAGAAACCCCCAGTAGGACCTTTCCAAAACTCATGTTGGTTCTCCATCTACTTGTGCCATCCAATGGCTGGCCAAAGAAAGGAAAGCAATACATTCTGGCTCCAAAAGGAACCCCCAAGTAGACCCCAAAATCCATCAAAACCAACACCAAAAGAACATCTGAAACCCATGTTGGTTCTCCTTCCTCTTCCATCATCAAAGGCAGGGCAAACAAATGGAGAAAAACACACACACTCTCCAAAAGAAACCCTTCATACCTCTCTGAAACCCATTTTGGTCCCGCTTTCTCTTGCACCATCAAATGATGGACAAAGATAGGGGAGAAAACACACTCTGGTTCTAAAAAGAACCCCAAAAAGGACCACAACGAAACCCCAAAAGAAACCCCCAGTACCTTTCCAAAACACACTTAGCTCCAAAAAAGGGACCACAAACAAATCTCCAGTAGTACCTTTCCAAAACCCATGTTGGTTCTCCATCTTCTTGTGGCGTCAAAAGGCTGGGCAAAGAAAGGAGGGAAATACACACTGGCTCCAAAAGGGACACCCAAGTATACCCCCAAATCCACCAAAAGAACATATGTTGGTTCTCCTTCCTCTTGCACCAGGGAAACAGGGGAAACACACTCTGTCTCCAAAAGGGACCCCAAAAGAGACTACAAAGAAACCCCAAAAGAAACCACCAGTACCTTTCCAAAACACTTTTTGGTTCTCCGTCTTCATTCCAAAATCCATTTTGGTCCCCCTTCTTCTTGCACCATCAAAGACTGGACAAAAGAAGGGGAAGAAACCCACTTTGTTCCAAAAAAGGGACCACAAACAAACCCCAAAAGAAACCCCCAGTAGGACCTTTCCAAAACCCATGTTGGTTCTCCATCTTCTTGTGCCGTCCAATGGCTGGCCAAAGAAAGGAGAGCAATACATGCTGGCTCCAAAAGGGACCCCCAAATAGACCCCAGAATCTACCGAAAGCAACACCAAAAGAACATCTGTTGGTTCTCCATCTTACACCATCAAAGGCAGGGCAAAGAAAGAGGGAGAAACACACTTAGCTCCAAAAGGGATTGTAAACAAACCCCAAAAGAAACCCCCAGTAGGACCTTTCCAAAACTCATGTTGGTTCTCCATCTTCTTGTGCTGTCCAATGGCTGGCCAAAGAAAGGAGAGCAATACATGCTGGCTCCAAAAGGAACCCCCAAATAGACCCCAAAATCCATCAAAACCAACACCAAAAGAGCATCTGAAGCCCATGTTGGTCCTCCTTCCTCTTGCACCATCAAAGGCAGGACAAAGAAATGGGGAAAAATACACTCTGGCTCCAAAAGGGACCCCAAAAGGGACTAAAATGAAACCCCAAAAGAAACCCCCAGTACTTTCCAAAACATACTTTGCTCCAAAAAAGGGACCACAAACAAACCCCAAGTAGTACCTTTCCAAAATCCATGTTGGTTCTCCATCTTCTTGTGCCGTCAAAAGGCTGGCCAAAGAAGGGAGTGAAATACATGCTGGCTCCAAAAGGAACCCCCAAATAGATCCCCAAATCCACCAAAAGCAACAGCAAAAGAACATCTGAAACCCATGTTGGTCCTCCTTCCTCTTGCACCATCAAAGGCAGGGCAAATAAATGGAAAATGGTGAAAACTACAGATCCCTTCTTCTCAAGGACCAAAACGGTCTGCCGACATCTTGGGGATCCCAAGGGGTGACTGTGACAGGTTCCCCAGATCGGCAGGCTCTCTGGACATCAATGAAATAGCGGCAACAAAGCGGTGTCATCGGAGGAGCCCGCTGGGCTCCATGTTGGGTTTTTAGAGGCAAAAATGGTTATTTCCGGGGCAGAGGGGTTAGTGGAGCAAAAGCAAGATAGCCATTAATCTTAGAATTTGCCCAGGAGAAGAATGGCACCGATTTTGAAGCGATCCATTGACCCGTGGATACGGGGACCCAATGGGTTACGTATCCGCGGTTCAGAGGAACGCAGTTTCGGCTTCCCTGTGACACAGAAATCACATGGTGGGCCGGCAGCCATCTGCAGCCCAGGAGAGGAAAGGTTCATGAAGAAAAAGGTTTGAAAGCAATAAAAGACACAAAGTAACACCAGGAAGAGAAAAAGTTCCAATTAATTGGTACTTTTTGGGGGGGATTGGTTAAAATGTTAGGAGAGGGGAAGAAAGTGAAGCAAGAGGAATGTTTCTTGATTGTAGCTGCTGATGTGGCCACATTTCATGGAAGTTGGCCCAAGCGGGCAGTAGAGAACTGAGGAACTCCCTGCTGCAGGTCAGATTAGTATGAAAGCAGGGAGTTCTGGGTTAGACCTCACAATCAAAGAGCATTCTGAGCCCCAGCAATGATAGAATTGGGCCAAACTTGGCACACAAGACCCCTATGACCAACACAGAACACTGTGATTTCTAATGTTCTTTGGTGACCCCTCTGGCACGCCCTTGTGACCCCCCCCCCCCAGGAGTCCCAACCCCCAGGTTGAGAAATATTGCCCTAGTACCTCTTTGAAACCTGTTTTGGTTCTGCTTCTTCTTGTGCTGTCAATCATTGGCCAAAGAAAGGGCAAGAAACATTGCCCCCTCCCCTAAAAAATACCCTCAAAAGAAAACACAAAAGGGATCCATCCAGTAAACCTCTAAGAAATGTTCTCCTTCCTCTTGTGCTGTCAAAGGCTGGCCAAAGAAAGAGGGAGGAGCACGCTTTGACCCCAAGAGGGACCCCCAAAGAGGTTGTGGCTGAGATGTTCTGTGATGATGAGGATGATGGGATTCAGATTCCTGGCTCTTTTTCTGTGCCTCAGATCTCTGGGCCTGCGGCTCCCACAGACAGTGCAGAGTCAACATCAACACAGCGGTTCCCAAGAGAAAGGAATTTTAACGAAGGAGATAGCGTACAGGTGGGGAGGCATTCACCTCCTTCCCACGCTGATACTGAAAGTACTGAAAGCCTTGACAGTGACCTGACCCGGCAAGCTCGTCTTGATCTCTGGGTCAGGCGGAGTTCTCGCCTGGCTGGCAGATGAGAGGCCAGCTCGGTGAAAGGTCATCGCAATGATTTCATGTAATGTTTTCATGTTAGAAAGGTATTTAGGCTTCTTGCAAACCAAGGGAAAGTGTCAGTTCAACGTAGCTTATTAGCCTGAAAGCTTCATGGAATGCCCTTAGCCTGGAAAGCAGCACGCTTGGGATTTCTTGCATTGTGATTCTTGGGGCAAATGTTTCATTGCTTGTACCTGTGACTCTGGTTTGAACTTTGCCAATAGGATTGTGCCTCTTGTTTTTACCTGAAGATCTTTGGAACTATATTCTGCATTTAACCTTAATCTTTGGAACTTTGCAATGCTTATTCTTTATTTTGATTTGGATTTTTTCCCTCAATAAACTATAAAACTACAGCTCTTGTGTGGTGGTGTTAGGAAGCAAGGTGAAGCTTACTCTGAGTTGCAACACTCGGGTCCAATGCAGTTTGGGAAGGTGAGGCTATGCGCACAATGGGGACCTTGGAGAGGCTTCTGGCTCGCTGTCCCCGTGGCAGGCGAGGAGTTTTTGGGATCGTCGGTTTCTCACCCGCCTCAAGGGCTGGGCCCAGCAGCCACTTGTTGGAACGGGGACTCCGTCTATATATAGAGTCAGAGCTCTTTAACAGAGTGGAAAAACCAGAAGTTACGAGGTGATTCTCAAAAAATAGATGCAATTAAATGTGCAAAAGGCACAAGCGCTGGGACAGGAGCGGTACATTGTGTGCTCTTGGTCAGGTCTGCGGGCGGAGAGGCTCACGCTGCTTGCTGCCAGGCTGCCATTCCAAAGCTGAGATTTTGCATCACTTTTGCAAAAGGGAAACATACATCCAAGGGTCTGGAGAACAAGCCCTATGAGGAGCGGCTTAGGGAACTGGGCATGTTTAGCCTGATGAAGAGAAGGACGAGAGGAGATATGATAGCCATGTATAAATATGTGAGAGGAAGCCACAGGGAGGAGGAGCGAGCAAGCTTGTTTTCTGCTTCCTTGGAGACTAGGACGCAATGGAGCCATGGCTTCAAACTACAAGAGAGGAGATTCCATCTGAACATTAGGAAGAACTTCCTGACTGTGAGAGCCGTTCAGCAGTGGAACTCTCTGCCCCGGAGTGTGGTGGAGGCTCCTTCTTTGGAAGCTTTTAAGCAGAGGCTGGATGGCCATCTGTCAGGGGTGATTTGAATGCAATATTCCTGCTTCTTGGCAGAATGGGGTTGGACTGGATGGCCCATGAGGTCTCTTCCAACTCTTTGATTCTAGGATTCTATGATCCACATGGCAGAACTAATGCAGTTTGACGCCACTTGACCTGCAGTGGCTCAATGAGAAAAAATCCTGGGAGCTGTAGTTTGCTATAGAATGAATGCAGTTTGTGTCCAGGGCCCAATGGGATGGCATGCTGGGAGCTGTAGTTTTGCAAGAGCCTTCTCTACCAAAAGAGGGCTTGGGTCTCTTCCAACTACAACTCCCACAATCTCATAGCCAAAGTGATGCCAAAGTGTATTAATTCTGCAGTGTAGATGTACTCTCGGGTAGTTTGCATGTTGGACTCAGAGAGTATCTATCTACACTGTAGAATTAATGTAGTTTTGCATGACTTTAATTGCCATGGCTCCATACTCTGGAGCGCAAACGAATCCTGGAGTTGGAAGAGACCTCCTGGGCCATCATCCAGTCCAACCCCATTCTGCCAAGAAGCAGGAATGTTGCATTCAAATCACTCCTGACAGATGGCCATCCAGCCTCTGTTTCAAACCCTCCAAAGAAGGAGCCTCCACCACACTCGGGAGCAGAGAGTTCCACTGCTGAACAGTTCTCACAGTCATCAGAACTGACATACATTGGGTTGTTAGGTGTCTTGTGTCCAAATTTGATATCAATTCGTCCCGTGATTTTTGAGTTCTGTTAATCCCACAAACAAACATTACATTTTTATTTATATATATTTAACCTGTTTAAAATGATATATTTATTAGGCCTGGTCAACCCATGGTTCTAAATGGTTCTAAAGTACTTACAAAACTCAAGTTCTGGTGGTGAAAATTTCAGAACTCTAACAAAACTTTCAAAATTTAATTATTATTTCATTATTGGTGATTTTTATTTCAGAACAAATTAGGAACTGCCATTTATAATGAAATTTTGAGAGTTTTATGTACTGTTGAAGGCTTTCATGGCCGGATCCACTGGGTTGTTGTAGGTTTTTTCGGGCTATATGGCCATGGTCTAGAGGCATTCTCTCCTGAAGTTTCGCCTGCATCTATGGCAAGCATACTCAGAGGTAGTGAGGTCTGTTGGAACTAGGAATGTGGATTTATATATCTGTGGAATGACCAGGGTGGGACAAAGGACTCTTGTCTGCTGGAGCTAGGTGGGACTGTTTCATTAAAACCTTGGCAGATTGTGCAAAAAGAATCTGTGAAGCCCACCTCCTTCAAGATGAATGGAACCCCCTCAACTGGGCTCTCCAGGCCAAGGGAGACTCTACCTCAGACATCAGAAGAGCTGCAAGACCACCGAGAAGAAGCCATGAGAATAAAGACAAAGGTCCACCCAGAGGAAAAGTGTTCTTGCCAGACATCAAGGGAACCACTGACCGCAGAGGGAAGCTGAGGAGGAAACACAACAGACAAACTATGTACAGACCCA